>NC_141079.1:14164926-14254926 GCF_041138505.1 Cibotium barometz
GGGTTATATGAATAACATGTGTGCATGTGCATGTGTGTTTTAATTGAAGGTGAAGGTTTTTCAAATGTTTTGAAGGTTTTTCAAATGTTTTAATAAGCTAAATAGCAAGTATGTGGGTGTGGGTGTGTGTTTTCAGTCTTCTATATCAGTAGTTAGAAAAATCCAATAACCTTACCCAACTTGACCAGTAAAAATGTTAAACGTGATTATATAACAACAAATTTGTATATAATAATCATGTTACAAGTAAGTGTGATTATATAACATCAGATTTTTATACAATAATCATGTGACAAGTAAGTGGAGTGACTCCATTATTTGAAAACATTTGGCGTAGAGCATAAACCCAAAGATATTTTAAGAGAATAGATCCTCTTACCTGCATCCATCTAGACAGACAAAACAATCGTTAGTCTATATGTGTGTCATAGGATCTACTATGTGTTATAGATGTCACTGAAAATAGTCTTATGCTATAGTAGGGTTCATCACCACCCTGTAGCCAGGTTGTGCTATGTATAAGCAAGGTTTGTGGATATAGTATAGTTTCAAGGCAGATCCTAAGCAGACCCTTAGTTTGTGTGTAATGATAGCCAAGGTAAAATTCAACTATTATTACTATTTTACGGTCTCTAATCAGACAAGAAAATATATATCAACTGTCACTAGTGATAGTCCTACTTTAGCAATCAGCCATGAGATTAGTGACTAAAACCTTAGACTTTAATCCAAGTTTGATAATTTAATCCAACCACCAGGAGACATTCTCCTAATAAGCCCCTATCTACTACTGATTAAATAGGGCTTATTTATAATACCCATGATATTTCATCAGACAAGCGTCATATTTGAGGACATGGATCGAAGATAATCTACAGCCACCAATCCAAAGCAAATGTCCGAAAAGCGGGTACCAGGTTATGATTATAGATAATCAACACTGAACAGAGAGATACGAGTTTATGTATCATAATATTAATCTTGAACTTTAATATGCATGGGATTTTGGGGCAACCATAAGTTTCAAAAAATCATATGAATCATCTCAACATCCCCACAAGCACATAAAAACTTACTTAGAGCACCCAAAAAATATTCATAATTCATATATTGTGCATGATTAATCTAGATGAGATATCCATAATGCGTCTCATACATTTGTACAGTATGAGCCTCATGCATATCATAAACCCGAGATCTTGTGCAAAGCCAAGTATCCAATGAGTTACGGACACAAACACATTATGAAAAAAATTATCATGGTACTTGGTTATCCGTTCTCTATGCAAGAGAGGAAGAATTAGACTTTGCGTAGTATTGATCATGGATGCGATTTTCATAACCCGTCAAAAGAATATACACAATATCAGTCTCATTTATGTCATCGACCAATATATCGTGCAAAGCCGAGTTGTCAATGAGGTGCAGACAAAAGTGTAAAAAAACATTAGGGGACTTGGTCACCCATGATTCTACAGCATAGTGAAAAAACTTTCATGTACTCAAACACAACATCATATACAACACACACAACACCATGTATTCCAATAACAGAAATCAGGTGATCCGTGTCCAGATAAGACACATGCAAAGTCCAAGTTTGGCTTTCCATATGTAGAATACTCATATATAGGTCTAATATCAGTCATCATTGTCTTGTGTAGAGCCAAGCGTTTCTCTAATCATGCACCGACAGAGTATAATGAAGAACTATCAGTCTTTTATCATGAGCCATTATATACAGCCTTTTATCGTGAGCCTAAACCCAAAATATGATGCCCGGTTATGAGATTCAATCTGCATGGGAGTATGGGGTATCCATAAAAAACCATATTAATCACATCGAAACCCTAAGAGGTGCAGAATAGTGAACGTAGAGAAACCAAAAATTCAAGTATTGCACCTTGTCAGTTCTAAGTTAGATATCCATACCCTGTCTGATGCATATGCATGTTGTGAGGCTCAACATTGTCATTCACCTAATATATCATGCATAGCCAAGCATCCTATCAATTGCAAACAAGAGCATGAAAGACTAGTAATTGATTTGGCCAACTATTATTCTATATAATCGAGAAACAAATCTTCAAGGGCTCAAAGCATGCGCATAGTATCTATTCAACTAGGTGATTAATGAAAGAAATTACACATGCACAATCCTAGATAGGATTTTTATATACGTAGCATACGGGTCTCATCAGCAAACCGATGCAGAGACGAGAGGTTCTTTTACAAATTCACAAATAGAGACGAGAGGTTATTTTATAAATTCACAAAGAGTATTATGAAAACCAGAACAGATAAATCAAAGGCGTTCATATATGCTACCTGAGAGGAGCTCCTGGTAGTTACAAGCAACATAGACATAACTAGAGAAACACTAAATAATACAAGCTAAGTGAGTGTGTGTGCACTCACCTTCATGGCTCAATATATAGGTGGAGTTAGGTCGTGTGCAAGTTGTTGTCATGAAGGCCTATTGAAAATATGCAGGGGAGAAGAGAGCTTGAGCTCTTGCAAGCACACACACACTCATAAAACCCTAAAAGAGAACACATAAGGTGAGAGGCTGAAAATCTTCTTCTTCTTCACACAACACTCAACACACCATATACAAAGATAAGAGTACACAATATGAAAAGGTACTCAACCAAATACATACTAGGGTTCTCTATAGTATGAACCCAACTAAATGAGCTGGCGCTATAACTATGCCAGAGAATGGCTGTCGCACAACCTGTCATCCCACTGGCCGCATATTACCCATGATCTCACCAACCATGCCAGTGGTGTAAGTGTGGGGCCTATCCCCCAGGCAGGTCATCAGTGTGTCCACCGCCTCACTAGATGAGCTTGATATCTCAACACTCCCCCTCGAGCTTAACTCTATGTCATGTACACCAAGTGAAGCCTTAAATCTGCGGAGCTTCTCTGTACCCAATGCTTTGGTGAAGATGTCAGTGACCTGATCCTGTGTGCTAACATAAACAAGGTCAACATCTCCTGCCAAGACCTTCTCTCTGACAAAATGGTAGTGGACCTCTATATGCTTCATGCGAGCATGAAAAACTGGGTTCCTGCCAATGGTATACGAGCATGAAAAACTGGGTTCCTGCCAATGGTATACTGCTAATGTTATGACAACTTGTCTATCCACTGATAGACCCAAATCTGCAAGTAGCTTTCTCAACTCACATGTTACCATAGCAGCACCTCTGTACTCGGCCTCTATCGTACTAGATAGAGCAACCGTAGGCTGCTTCTTGTTGCTGCTCCAAGTCACAGCAACACTCCCCAAAGAAAACATGAAGCCACTAGTAGATCTTCTATCTGAGATACTACCAGCCCAATTAGCATCTGTGTACCCATGTACACATATCTCTATCGTCCCACTTTCATAAAATAGTCCACAATGCAAAGTAGACCTCACATACCTTAGTATGTATCTCAATGCATCCAAATGTGGCTTCCGAGGAACCTACATAAACTAACTCACCAACCCAACAGCATAGCTCAAATCTGGCCTTGTGATCGTCATGTAGATCAAGCTTTCTACTATGTGCCTATACATAGTAGGATCCTCCAAAATCTCTCCTAAATCTGCACTCAACTTGCCATTCTGATCCAATGGCACTGAGATAGGCTTACAGCCTGTCATACCATACTTGGACAACATGTCTAAGCCATGCTCTTGGTGCTTGTTTTAAGCCATACAAGGCTTTCTTCAATTTGTAAACATGCTCGGGGTGACTCACATCCTCATAACCAGGTGGCTGCAACATACACACCTCTTCCTGCAAATCCCCATGTAAGAATACATTCTTTACATCCATCTGATGTAAAGACCATTGCTTTGATGCAGCCACTGCTATCACAACTCTCACTGTTGCCATCTTGGCGATTGGGCTGAAAGTTTCCTCATAATCAATGCCATATGTCTGTGCATATCCTTTGGCTACCAATCTAGCCTTGTACCTACTTATGCTTCCATCACTGTTATGTTTTACTTTGTACACCCTAAAAGAGAACACATAAGGTGAGAGGTTGAAAATCTTCTTCTTCTTCACACAACACTCAACACACCATATACAAAGATAAGAGTACACAATATGAAAAGATACTCAATCAAATACATACTAGGGTTCTCTATAGTGTGAACCCAACTAAATGAGCTGGCGCTATAACTATGCCAGTCTCTAGAATGGCTATCACACACAGCCAGTCATCCCACTGGCCGCATATCACCCATGATCTCACCAACCATGCCAGTGGTGTAAGTGTGGGGCGTATCCCCCAGGCGGGTCATCAGTGTCCACCGCCTCACTAGATGAGCTCGATATCTCAACACGTATTACCGACACCATCTCCATGCTTAGAGACCTAACTCGCAAAAAGCCATCGCCAGCATTCCTGTAAATCGAATGTCTGACATCGGTGGGCAGATCAGAGTCAGAACCCCCCATGCCATAGCCAGAATTCGTGGCACATGCATGTACCAAATGTGCAGGTGCTGAGTCCACATTGAATGTTTCTATTTTGGGTTTTTGTACTAGTGTGAATATCCCCTAAGTGCGACTACTCAAGCGATTAAGGCATACTTACCCCATAGCTCACAAAATGGGAGATGTGTGTACAGTTCGCATGCATGAGTTTAATGTTTTACATTTTTTAAAGAAAGTCACGCATATGTGAAGAGCCTCCATATTGCAGGCGTTCATGTAAAGCTACTTCCATAGCCTTAATACCATTAGTAAAGGTTTTCTAAAAAATGAGAGATGTGTGTGATTGTGTACGTGTGTGTGTGTGTGTGTGTGTGTGTGTGTGTGTGTGTGAGAGAGAGAGAGAGAGAGAGAGAGAGAGAGAGAGAGAGAGAGAGAGATTTTCATTTTCATGAGACCATAGTGTGAGCTTTCTAATAGATGAGAAGTGTGTGTGTGTGTGTGTGCCCACCCATTCCCAAGCACCATACTCATAAATGTTTGAGGTAATAGGCCCCATGAGTATGGCCTACTACCTCAAAATATTGATAAGTAAAGAAGGATTGAGTCTAGGCCCACTCTATTCGTTTGTAAGCTAGACTCTCAATGATTACATTAAGTACATCTTTCTTCCTGAATCCATTGTTACAAAATTTATTGATTAGTTTGGATATCTCCTCAAAGGCAACAAATGGGTTAGTTGAAGAATAAATTACTAGGTGGAAGGTCCTAGAATCGTCTTTAGGCTTTGGATAAAAGGATGGCTGCTTTTTCTTTTTACAAACTCAGAAGGTATGATAGGGAGTTTTTCACCTTTCCAAGTATACCTCGTAACAAAGTTACCCGTATAAGGGCTTATGAGGAGAATTTGATATTCAAATAGTTAGTTTTAGTGATGAAAAGAGTATCATCAATATTTACCCCATGAATCTAGGTGGGTTCTATTGAGATAAAGTTAGTTGGATAAATTTCTTTGAGAAAAGAAGCGAACATAGGACAGTTACGATTGAGAATATCATCCATGTATCGAAAGGAATGTGTGATGCCTTCTAATAGCATGGATTTGTGAACAACATCCGCATGAGATGTGACAAAGGAATATTCAAAATAAGCAAAGTATATGTTACACATTACTTGGGAACATGAGAACCCCATAGGAATGCCTTTAGTTTGTTTAAAAACCTATGAGCCTAGTTAAATAAAATTGTGGTTAAAGACCCAGAAGAGCAAATGTGGAATCTCTTCCCTGTCAACTATAACCGGGAATTCAATGGATGTTTTTTTAACCCATTAGGGAAGGTTATGACTAAGGGATATTTTAGGGAATCATCCCTTCTTTCTTTTTTCAAATATCATGTTGCATACTTTGTATAGTATGTTCATGAGTCCCGTTTCCCCAATTAGTGGGATGTTCTCGTAGCATTGTGTGATATACACGATGAAAATGTGAAAGATAGAGTTTGGAAGGTTTAAGATTACCTCTGTAGCATTTCTAATAGTCTAGAAGGGATTAGTATGTATATTTAGAAAGGTTTTAAGCTCTTTTTGCTTTATACCACAGATTTTATGAAAGTCGTCAAGTACTAGGTTAAGCACTTTGGTAATGATTAAGGTAATATATGGAATATGCAATTAGCCGCATTAGAAATTCATCTGAATTTATTTTTGTGGATTTTAAATGTAGAGACCAATACCGATATCCTAATGTTAGGTGTATCAATATTCATATTTCTTAATTCCCCTTATAGATCTTGGCAATCTTGAATGGATTGTTAGTAAGTTTGTAAAACTCATCCCCCATCAAAATTGTACTGTACAGTTGTCATCATGGCTTCTAAATGTTTATAAATATTACTGTAGGATTTAGAATGCCATAAGGGTGATATAGAGTGGACTCACAGAGGTTTAAATGTTGATGTGAGTATTATAGACCTCTAACCAGCCGTGACTTATGACCTACTGGTAACTTTGTGTTACCACTTCGTAGTTAGCGGGCATCTCTAGGATGTCATCTGGAACAAATAGGTCTAATTTTTTGACACTGTTGTCGAGAATTTCTGAGTTCTAAAGCATGCGACACCAACTATGAAGGTTTAAGATGATAGGGGATAGAGGGGATAGAAAAAGATATCTCGAGGGTTAGTCAATACTAAGTCACATCGCAAAACTCCCATGATTATTGTGGGGTCAGCATCTCTTTCAGTATTTTGTTTGATTAATGTTAGTTCACCTAGGCCTATATCTTCAGCGAGGTTTATATCATACTGAAGTAAAGAGAGGGTTAGTGTAGACAAAAACAAAGAAAGAGTATGAGGAGGGGCCCGAGGAGTTACTGGCAAAAACTGACCCAACTCGGAGGCATGCTCAATGAGGAGATGAAGATCATCGCTTGGCTCTGGCCTTTGACTTCTTTCTTGGACTGCTAGGCTCGAGCTCTTGCAGGCAAGAGTCCATGTTGCTAAGGAGGTTTGAAATGGTCATTTCTCTGACCATCCTTGCAGCATCTGAGTCTTCGAATCATCTTGTGGCTACTTCCTAGGCCCACTGGGCAGTTTCTTCCCTTTCCTAAGCTTCAGTAATCTCTTGGAGTTGGGCTGCCAGGTTCTGTGTGTCTTGGAGTTGTTGAGTGAGTAGCATCACTGTTTCTTGGTGTGCCATCTATTTTGTGTGTGCTTTTGCCTGGCTTGTGCTTATGGTTTCATTGAGGGCTCGGATCTTCTCTACATGAGCCTTATTGGTTTGTTCCTGTTCTTGTTGTAGATGATTTTCCTTTTCCTCCTCTGCTTTGAGATGTGCTGTTAGTTGTATGATTTGGTTTTGCAACACTTCCTCCTTAGCCCTGGCATTGGAAGGCCTTTGTTTGTTGCTCATGTAGTGTTGTGATTTCTTTTGTGTGGTTTACTTCCTTTTGGAGTTGTTCCTTTGCTTGTTCTAGCTTGGCGTTGAGATCAGCAAACTTTCTACTCCTTCTCCCTCAGTGTATCGATTCTTGTTCCTGTCTCCAACTCAGTGAGTGGTTGATTGAGTAGCTTATCGAGTCCCTCGACAGTCTCCTACACATGAACTATTGGTAATCGATGTTGTGCAAGGAGGCAAGCGGTGGTAGCCCTTATTCCTCTCCTAATCGTCTCCTATTGCTTAGACTTGACTACTCTAGAGTTCTTTGTTGTTTGCTTGCTTCCATGGGTACTTCAGCTTTTGGTGCTTGGGCTGTGGTGGCTGCCTCTTCCATTCTTATTTCTTCAGCTTGTATGAGTGTTGCCGATCCTGGAGCTATTTCAATTGGTTGTGTTTGCTAGTATGGAATCCTTGAGAGGAGATAAGGTAGTAAATATAAGTTGGGTAGGGTTTGCTGGGGGAGTAAGCTGTTGTTGGGGTTCCTGTGTTATCTGAGTGAAGAGATTTTCCTTTAGTGCCTCTCCTGGTAAGTCTGGATCTTGGTGGCAACTTCCTCCTCTATTCTTTGTAACTCTGCTACTGCAACATCAGTCAGTACCCCTGCATCTTTTTATCTTTTCTTTTTGTGGTCTTTCTTGATCTGCTTGATGATGTCTTGTGTCTCCATCAAGATGGCTTGCCCTTCTTCTTTAGTTCTAGTTGTTACTTGGGGCTGGTCCTATAGTAGTGCTAACTACATTCGTTTTTCTGGTTCGGGCTCTTTGAGAGGCATTTTCACTACATGGTTGAGGACCTATGTGAGGAGGCATGGGTTACTTAGCTTTGACTGGTGGGCTTTTAAATAGTTCATCTCCTTGTGTAGGTAATATGCCCAATCATCCTCTTTCTCCTCATGTACCTTGGCAATTCTATTGAGGCTGAACCTGTTGTATCTGTCTACTGGCTTTATTTGTACCATCAAAGATATTGCTCTGCAAGCTTTTACTGATGTTGCCTCATCTCTAATATTCTCATACTCAGCACCATTCGAATTGTATGATGGCTTCTCAAGCATGGCTTCCAATGGCATCTTGTCAATGCTGTGTGGATGGTGTCTAGTTGCAGCTGGAAGGTGTAGGGCTTCTCTTATCAAGTCCTCGGTGATGAGGAGCTCTTTAGTGGTGCCATCTGCCTTTGTGATTCTCCCTCTCTTGGTCCTCTTGTTGTAGGTCTTTAGGTACTTTACACATAATTCTGTGTCGATTGTTCGGAGGATTACTTGTGCCATTGCACTTAGGCTGACTTTTTCTAGCTTTGCTTAAACTTCAGCTTCCTCCAGTATCTATAGACATTTGGGGCTGTGGTAGTGGAGAGCTATCTTTCCATGGGGTGTATGAGTTTCACTGGCGATGATGGTCCCTTGAAAACTTGGGAATAGGGACCTAAGAAATTCATCTTTGGTCGATATATTGTCCTTTTTCTCTGGCTAGCCGGGGATCCCATAGCAACTGTAGCTTGTGATGTGGTTGGGGTCTCATGTGCTAAAGACTCCGAGGTTGACATCTGTATTAGTCACAAGGGATCAGTCTTATGATGACTGGTGGGGCTTGATACCATCTTTTCTTTTCTTTTCTTTGTATATATTTTGATGGGGAATAGGTTGAGTTCGTTAGTGTATATATATATATTTTGATGGGGAATAGGTTGAGTTCGTTAGTGTAGAAGTAATTGTATGTTAGTAGTTAGCATGTGGCGTGAATCAGTAGGATGTGAAGGGGGTTGACCCGTGAAACCGTTAGGCCGTGAAGGTCGTGAAATGGTTGACCCATGAAATGGTTTAAGTCGTGAAATGGTCATGTGCGGTCGTGAAATGGTTGAGTCGTGAAAGCTGCAGACCCGTGAAACCGTTAGGCCGTGAAATGGTGGGGCCGTGAAATGGTTTAAGCCGTGAAATGGTTGGGCCATGAAATGGTTGAGTCGTGAAAGTGCAGACCCGTGACCATTAGGTTGTGAAATGGTGAGGCAGTGAAATGGTTGACCCATGAAAGGGTTTGAGTCGTGAAAGTGCAGACCCGTGAAAACCGTTAGGTCGTGAAATGGTGGGGCCATGAAATGTTTGACCTGTGCAAAGGTGTTATAACTATCGTGTAACTAAAATTCGATGTTCGTGAACTTTCATATAGCGTTTTTATACTGGTGTGATTTTTCTTGTGCATATGTGATGCATTCGTGAATGAGTGAGGAGCGATTAATATGATTTTCGCAATATAATTGATGCCTATGATTCCTTGCAAACGACAACAACAAAAAACAAAAGAAAAGAAAATAAGAGTCAAACTCCCACCTTGAAGGGAATGGTCGAGAAGAGCTCGGGGATATGCACGGAATTGAAATGCAGAAGATCGAGAATTGCAAACGATTTGTGAAATGACAAAAGGAAAGAAAAATCAATTTTATAACCGGAGAGGGCGGCTACCTTAATAAAAAGAAAGCCATGTGGCGTTGCATGAGTGGTTGCGTGAAAATTACCGTTTCACGGCATGAATTGTTTTGGACTTTTTCACGACGTGAAACCATTTTCTCTGCAGTTTCACATCGGACTTTTTCACGGCGTGAAACCATTTTTTGTAGTTTCATGTCGGACTTTTTCATGGTGTGAAACCATTTTCTACAGTTTCACGTCGGACTTTTTCACAACATGAAACCATTTTCTGCAGTTTCACGTCGAAGTGCATAAGATTGAATTGTTCTCATTTTTACGTTATGCTCAAGCAATTAATCATGCACATGATGAGTGAATGATACAAAGCTTACCTTATACCCATTTGTGCAAACATTGGATACATGTTCGTTCATTGCCATGAGAACCAAGGGTTGACCTGGGCTTTGTTGGGCATTTGTTGATGTAGTCTTTTTAGTTCCATGTGGGAATTTTTTTATCATTCCTTCCACCCAACGGAACAACGTTGTCACTATATCTGGTTGTGGAGGGCTTCTGTCTACATCTCCCTGTTGAACTTCTGTCTACATCTCCCTGTTGAACTTCTGGTTGTGGAGGGCTTCTGTCTACATCTCCCTGTTAAACTTCTGTCTACATCTCCCTGTTGAACTTCTAGGCTTCTATCTGCATCTCCCCTGCTGAACGTCCTTGCCTTTATCTTTGGATTCCTTGTTTGGCTTTGTAGCTAGGGTGGGTACTTCTGTTGCTTTGGCCCTCCTCATCCCAATTGGCTGATTTTTCTTCTTCCTCTGCATAAGAGTTGGTGTGGTGCTAGCTTAGGCTGAACGTCCTTGCCTTTATCTTTGGATTCCTTGTTTGGCTTTGTAGCTGAGTGGGTACTTCTGTTGCTTTGGCCCTCCTCATCCCAATTGGCTGATTTTTCTTCTTCCTCTGCATATAAGAGTTGGCGTGGTGCTAGCTTAGGCTGGGAGTTGATGTTGCACACTCTTACCACCCTCTTGTTGATGATCGTGTAACTAAGATTCGATGTTCGTGAACCTTCATATAGCGTTTTTATACTTGTGTGATTTTTCTTGTGCATATGTGATGCATTCGTGAATGAGTGAGGAGCGATTAATATGATTTCTGCAATATAATTGATGCCTATGATTCCTTGCAAAACAAAAACAACAAAAAACAAAAGAAAAGAAAATAAGAGTCAAACTTCCACCTTGAAGGGAATGGTCGAGAAGATCGTAAGGAGAATGGGAGCTCGGAGATGCGCACGGAATCGAAATGCAGAAGATCGAGAATCGTAAACGATTTGTGAAATGACGAAAGAAGAAAGAAAAATCAATTTATAATGCAGCCATCGGACAGGGCAGCTACCTTAATAAAAGAAAGCCATGTGGCATTGCGTGAGTGGCTGCATGAAAATTACCATTTCACGACGTGAATTATTTTGGACTTTTTCACGGCATGAAACTATTTTCTTTGCATATTCACGACGGACTTTTTCACGGCGTGAAACCATTTTTTGTAGTTTCACGTTGGACTTTTTCACGGTGTGAAACCATTTTCTACAGTTTCACGTCGGATGTTTTCACGACGTGAAACCATTTTCTGTAGTTTCATGCCGAAGTGCATAAGATTGAACTGTTCTCATTTTTTCGTTATGCTCAAGCAATCAATCATGCACATGATAAGTGAATGATATAGATCTTACCTTATACCCATTTGTGCAAACATTGGATACATGTTTGTTTATTACCTGAGAACCAAGGGTTGACCTGGGCTCTGTTGTTGGGCATTCGTTGATGCAGTCTTTTTAGTTCCATGTGGGAGTTTTTTAATCATTCCTTCCACCCAACTGAACAATGTTGTCATTATATCTGGTTGTGGAGGGCTTCTGTCTACATCTCCCTGTTGAACTTCTGGGCTTCTATCTGCATCTCTCCTACTGAACGTCCTTGCCTTCATCTTTGAATTCCTTGTTCGGCTCTGTAGCTAGGGTGGGTACTTCTGTTTTTATACTTGTGTGATTTCTCTTGTGCATATGTGATGCGTTCGTGAATGAGTGAGGAGCGATTAATGATGATTTTTGCAATATAATTGATGCCTATGATTCCTTGCAAACAACAACAACAAAAAACAAAAGAAAAGAAAATAAGAGTCAAACTCCCACCTTGAAGGGAATGGTCGAGAAGATCGTAATAAGGAGGATGGGAGCTCGGAGATGCACAGGGAATCAAAACGCAGAAGATCGAGAATCGCAAACGATTTGTGAAATTATGAAAGAAGAAAGAAAAATTGATTTTATAACACAGCCATTAGACAGGGCGGTGGCTACCTTAATGAAAGAAAGCCGTGTGGCACTACGTGAGTGGCTGCGTGAAAACTACCGTTTCATGGCGTGAATTGTTTTGGACTTTTTTAAGGCGTGAAACCATCCAGGTGAAACAATCTTTAAATTCCTTAAGGAGAGCAATGAGCTCTTCCTCTTCAATCGAAGTCAAATCTTTAGCAATGTATATGGGCCGAGCTTCTTCCCCTGGTCCCACAATATCCACCTCCTTGACTTTTGCCAGACCATCGTATGATACGAATAGCCCATCCTTTTTCACCCTAGTAGCTGTCAGTCGAACCACCCTCCGTTTGTTTCAACAGTGCAGTTCTTGAAATGGTCGGGTAGAGAAAGCAAGTCTGGCTTGTCCTCATTGTTGCTTTTGGCTTTAGCTAGGATCTTTTTTGCCTCACGTTCTGCCTCTACTAGGGCTTTATTACATTTTCGGCATCCTGCTTTTGTAAGCTTGGGTGCATCTGGCACTTGAAGAATGACTTTCTCTTTATGCCTCCCCTCCAATGATATCTTACTCAACTCCTCGCCCCAATCCTTTGAGAATTCATCGTGTACCTTAGTAGCCTCAAGGTTTCTCAGCCAGTGGGCATCCGTGGGTCTTCTTTGTAAAACAAGGCATTTCATCGGGCTATATATCATTTTTGTCTCCGCCATCGTTTGAGGCATTGAGCACTGGTACGGCTTCGTCCTGCAATACCTTCTGTACTTGATGTTTCCCCTCCTGATTTCTCATCCATGGTCTGCCAATTAACCATGTAGATAGAGGTCGTAGTAGGGACGGTTCCTCATTCCAAATATTGGGTCCCCCTGGGCTATAACACATCAATGGTAGCCAACACATGCATCCAGTTTTCACTGAAGTCCGGAGGAGGTAGTAGTGATGCATACATTTTCATTTCCTCCTCATCCTTGGGATTCCCCCCTGTGGGTTGGCATATCTGTATGGATGAGGTTCGTTCCATTGTGAGATCGAATCATTAATAAACAAGTGCCCTTCCATGGGGTGTGCTTTCCATGCTCTTAGATCAATCTTCAAGATTTGAGAATCCCTATGTACATACACATGATCCAAGGCCCAATCATGCACCAATTTGGATTCCCTCATGAAGGGTCTCCCCAATATTATGTCATATGTATCAAGTTGGCGTAGGAAGTCCATGACCACAAATGTATGATGATAGCGAAACGTAAAAAGTTTGAATTCAACATTTTCCAAGAGCCTAATGGGTCTTGAAGATGTTCCATCAGCCATTTTAAACGATTAAATCTATTTTATTAAGATCAGGTTTTCCCCAGTTTTCCCAGCAACGTTTGGTAATGATGCTAACCCCTACCCCACCATCTAGGATAGCCGGTATCCATTATGATGAATCGGGATGGTAGCGTTCGTGCCATTGCTTTCATAGTAGCGTCACAGTTGGTTAACTGGTATCTTAAAACAACTTAGGTTTCCCTTGTATGTTTCAAGTTTCTTTCTGCCAGGGGTGGCAAAGTCTCATCTATAGTATTGGCGGCAGCTGATTCTTATACTACCCTCTACCCATTCTTTTACGTCTGTCCATAAGTTGGTGAATTGTGTAACAGTTGCCCCAATAGCATTTGGACAGGCTTGGATAGCACAGCCGGCGAGACTCCCTATATCTCTAGGTTTCTTGTAGAGAGAGGGCTCTTTCCATGTAGGTGTCTCGTATTCTACCACAGGGAAAGAATGGATGGACTCCCCTAACCCATTTTCTTCAAACATTCTGGACATTGTGTCTGCTTGGGACTCCTCTTTTGTTCCTTCTGGAATTGGGGTTGGCATGTCCAATACCTTATCCCAGTTTGGCTTGTTTCATGGGTAAACTGTATCCCTTACCCTGTTGGCCCTTAACTTGGCATCATGAAGCCGTTGGCATTCTTTGACTAAGGCCTTGGCATCTTTAAGATTTCTTATTTCTTCATTGGCATTGGGATATTCACCGACCCCCTTAAGAGTCGTCAGTTGCGCTTCTTGCTTCCCTTGATCTGATCCTCTACGATTGATCTCTTGACCCCCTTCATCCTTCGATTGGGTGGATCCGATATCAATTGTATCTTCTTTGAATCCATCTTGGATTGTGACGTGTCTCACCCTTACCCACTTTTTTAACTCTTCTCCTTTGGCCAGTTCTGGGAATAGTCACATCCGCTCTCAATTGCTTCCCTTGTCTTCTAGTTGAGCTTGAGCTCTTGTCAGGACATTGAGTGGTGTGATCTTCCCAAGTTGTACACTAATGGTCCGGATGGCGGTTTGATTGGTAGTAGAAGCAAGGCTACTTGCTCGGTATGGACAATCTTTGATCAAATGATCAATCCCACATTTAATACAGGTGAGCACTGGCATGCCATTGGTGGGTGAAACTGCCATTTGTTGTGGTTGATGTGTATGACTCATATTCTTGTTTGGGCAATCAGCTATTCGATGTGGCCCTCCACAACCAAAGCATTATAGCAGTCCCCTTCTCAAATTCGAGTTCATGTCCTTGGCCTTCCATTGTACCATGGTTTGAAACACAGGTACTGGCGTGTTAGTTCCGGCGGTGTAACCTCAGCCGTATCCTTGTAATACTCTCTTCACTAAGTTCTATTTCCTGCACCATATTGACATCCTCTGATGGCTCTTCAATCAGCACCTGATTTAGCCTGTGGTGGTTGTGGCGGTAGAACTGGTGGTGGCAAGGGTGAAGTGTCTTGCGCCCGAAACATTCCCCTAGGCAAGTAAGAAGAGTTGGGTTGTCCCACCATAGAGCAGTTATCTGTACAAGTGGTGCCGTTAAAGCCAATGGGGCTCTAAGTACTGGTAGTTGTGTAACATTTGGAAACCTTGGATATCTACACATTGAAGTGTCATGATTTCCTAATTTTACACAGTGAGCATAATAGAGTAATGGCCTTGCTCTTAACTGTGGTGGACACTCAGTGGTGGTGTGATTTAATCTACACATAGAGCATCACACTAATTCCCTGTGGGGGTAAAGGTGTTTATGCCCATGCCCAGATGTTTCTCTTCCCTCCTTGACTTTCAATTTTTCTAGTATGGCATTACTGAGCTCATCCACTGTCATGTTTCCGACTTGCTTGCTTCGGGTTCCAATTTCTTGGTGGCTCGAGATATGCGAAGTCGTAGTTGTTGAAGATGTTTTAACATCTTTTGTTTGTGGCAATTCTAACATATTGTCTTCATATTCGATTACCAATTTGGAGCATGCATCAAGAGTAGCAGGTTGGGCTAATACCAAGTATTCATGCATTTTATGGTCTCTAATCCCCCTCCGAAAACAAGGCAACAACTGATCATTAGTTAACCTTTCCCGAAGCTTGCACCTCGAATTTAAGTGTTTCAGACGAGAAACATAGTCCTTCATCGACTCTTCTTCCTTTTGTTTAATATTATGTAATTGTGCCATAGGGCTCCACCTGTCACCCCACTACGAGCAAACCTGGGCACAAAAACATTCTTTAGCCTTATGAAGTTCACCTTTTCCTCAGGCTTAAGAGTTCAAAACCATTGATGAGCTTTTCCTTCCAAGGTCAATGAGAAGGCATGTATCATTGTCACATCACTGACCGGCCCGCAGGTTTCACATGTGGATTCAAAAATCTCTACTACATGTTGGATAGGATCCCCATTCCCAGAGAACTTTTGGACAAGTTTTGAAATGATATGTGGTTTTATCTGGGAAGGTTGGGATTCTAGAGTAGTACCTAGTTCTCTGACCATCCCTCGGTCCATGTTTGCCACCATATTCAGCAAATCTCCCCTTGTGGCTACATTAATATGTGGTTTCATCTGGGAAGGTTGGGATTCTAGAGTAGTACCTAGTTCTCTGACCATCCCTCGGTCCATGTTTGCCACCATATTCAGCAAATCTCCCCTCGTGGCTACATTAATGTCCATGATTGGATCTATCCTAGGCTCTTGGGGAATTGCTCCCCCCTTCCTAGGCCACGTCCCCTACCTGTATTGACTCTTCTAGGTATTTTGGGTCCATGGGATGGTCTAGTCATGGGGTATCTTGCCTCCGTACATCTTTACAGAATCAGGAGTTCCATGTCTTGTAGAAACGTAGGATTATTGATCATATGCTCAATATCCTTTTTGGTGTAGAGTTGGTCCTCTACTTCAACTACCCTGCCAGCTAGGTTACCCTCTTCTTCTATGGTTGTAAATCCTTCCTCCGTTTTGGATTCCTCGTTTATGGGTTCCAAGTTTGGAATTTCTCCCTCACTTCTACCCATAGCTATTTCTGGTTCCTTCCCCCGTGAGACTGAAGTGGGTTAAGACTTTCCATTTCCTTCTTCTCAGTCTTGTCCTACGAGTGTCAAGCTCTTGTTTCCTTAAGCTCGACTCTCATAGTTACCGTTCCACCTCACTCCGTTTGAGGTGTAACTCTACTTCCTTGGTAGTGGGGAATAATATTTGACCCGTCCTAGAGCCGCACTTTCCATGTCTCGTCTTATTCGAGGGTGCCAATATTCAACAGCTTAGAATTCGACAATTGGAACGGCACTTCTTGTCATGGACTGAGTCCAGCACTGGTTGACGAACCCATGCTTGTAGATTGTACTTCTTCCTCATGGCTGGTTTAGAGACCAAAAAATCCCCGGGCGATATCAATGATACCACTGGACCTGGTTGGGGAGGGTGGTTTCTCCTCTTCCCCAAACCCATCGTATCTCAGCATTTCTTCCATGGACTCTTCACTTCTACTAGTTTCAGTGGGTGGTCAAGTTTCTTAAGACACTCAGGTGTGTACGAATGTCCTGATTCCACACTTCTTTGGTAGGAAGATCGTGGGTGATTCGATGCACTATCGTCGGGTGTAAGATCGTCTCTGATGAGTTTTTTGGATCTTAATTGCATGTATATATAATTTGATAAGCAATTTGTCAACCCAATTTGATTTTGCGTTTGATTTTATCGCTCTGTTTCAGATGCCATGAAACTGCAGATAGTGGTTCACGTCGTGAAATTGCAAGAAATGGTTCACGTTGTGTGACCATTCTCCTGCACTTTCACATGCAAAATTTTTTTTATGTACCCTTAAGGTTAGATTTCCTCTTTTTGGTATAATATGCCTTCCTTAATTGACCCTTGTGGCCTCAGTCTATCCAATCATTGGTTTTGGCCTACCCACCATGAATCAACAAAAAATCGTTTCACGTTGTGAAACACTAAGGGTTTCATGCTGTGAATAGTTTCATATCATTTCACGTCGTGAAATAGTAAGAATTTCATGTCGTGAATAGCTTTAGGTCACTTCACGTCGTGAAACAGTAAGGGTTTCATGATGACGTGAAAGCTTTAGATCATTTCACGTTGTGAATGGCCTCCTGAACTTTCACGTGCTCAAAAATTTTAGCAGATTGCAAGGTGTCATAGGTGTTAGGATAAGGTTTTCTATTTTTGAAAGGGGCCGATGATTTTTGGCATTAATTACGGCATTGATTTCGTGAGCAATTCGTGGCAAGAAACTGCAAGAAAAGTCATTCAGGACGTGAACGACTTTTCTGCACTTTCACGTGAAAAACTTCCCCCGTCAAATTTGGTGACTTTGGGTGCATAATACTTATCCAATTGATAGCAAATCGACTATGCCACTCCTAAAGAACGAAATGCAAGCTCTTGGAAAATTCGATGGTCCCTTATGTTTTTGATTTTTATGGATTTTTTGAAATAGAAAGAAAACAACACACCAACCTGCTCATTCACGCTGGTGGTTTTAATGATGCAAATATAAAAATTAACAAGAATAAATAGTGAAGCCTTATCTTAGAAACCCTCCACTACAAAGACACACAACATCACAACCAATTTCTCACAATGTTTTTTCTACCACACACATCTTATCCATTCATTTTCCACACAATGCACTACCAGAAGCAAGGGCAATAATGAATCCTATGCAATGGGAGATGAAACTCTCAGAGGTTGGAAGAAACAAAGGTGTTTCCCTGGCAACGGTGCTAAAAATGTTATGGTCTCCCACACCTCCAAGAGGGAACTCTACATGAGCAATAAATCACAACTGTCGTAGGGTACTTACCAATGCTTCGATCTCGAGTCCCTTCAAGCCTCCAAGCTCGCTTGTTAAGCTCCAAACTCCACCTCCACGCTATCACCATGGAGTCGCTCACACCCTTGCATAGGACAATCACTCTCTCTCTCTCTCTCTCACTCTCACAAGCATGAATCATACAGCATAAAAGAGGCACAATGCTAGAATGCTCTCACTCCTTCAATCTCTCTCAAGACACAAAAGGAGAACTCTCAATAGCACAAAAGGGCATTGTGTCTCTTCATTATGATAAAATGACTTATATACAATTGGCCCTTATTTACACTTGGGCACCCAAAACTTACTTACGAGGCCTTAGGTGGCCAATATCTCATAATGTACAACTTTTATAGCGCCGTTTCATGACACTTATTAATGTCCTCAATTGAGGATCATGTTTGTTAATCCAAAATGGGATTAACAGAACCTTATCCAACTTGACCAGTAAAAATGTTAAACATGATTATATAACAATAGATTTGTATACAATAATCATGTTACAAGTAAGTGGAGCCGTGACTCCATTATTTGAAAACATTTGGCATAGAGCATAAACCCAAAGATATTTTAAGAGAATAGATCTTGTTACCTGCATCCATTCAAACACACAAAACAATCTTTAGCCTATATGTGTATTTTAAGAGAATAGATCTTGTTACCTGCATCCATCCAAACACACAAAACAATCTTTAGCCTATATGTGTATTACATTACAAGTGTCATAGGATCTACTATGTGTTATAGATGTCACTCAAAATAGTCAGTCTTATGCTATAGTAGGGTTCATCTCACCACCATGTAGTGGGTTGTGCTATGTATAAGCAAGGTTTGTGGATATAGTAAAGTTCCAAGGTTAGATCCTAAGTAGACCCTTAGTTTGTGTGTAATGTTAGCCAAGGTAAAATTCAACTATTATTATTATTTTACGGTCTCTAATTAAGACAAGAAAATATATATCAACTGTCACTAGTGATAGTCCTGCTTTAGCAACAATCAGCCACCATGAGATTAGTAACTAAAACCTCAGACTTTAATCTAGGTTTGATAATTTAATCCAACTACCAAGAGACATTCTCCTAATAAGCCCCTACCTATCGATTAAATAGGGCTTATTCATAATACCCATGATGTTTCATTAGACAAGCATCAGATTTGAGCAAATGGATCCAAGATAATATATAGCCACAAATCCAAAGCCTATGTCCGAAAAATGGGTACCAGGTTATGATTATAGAAAATCAACACTGAACAGAGAGATACGAGTTTATGTATCATAATATTAATCTTGAACTTTAATATGCATGGGATTTTAGGGCAACCATAAGTTTCATAAAATCATATAAATCATCTCAACATCCCCACAAGCATAGCAAAACTTACTTAGAGCACCCAAAAAATATTCATAATTCGTATATTGTGCACGATTAATCTAGATGAGATATCCATAATGTATCTGATACATGTGTACAGTACGAGTCTCATGCATATCATAGACCCGGGATCTCGTGCAGAGCCAATTATCCAATGAGTTACGGTTCCACAAACACATTATGAAAAAAATTATCATGGTACTTGGCTATCCATTCTTTATGCAAGAGAGAGGAAGAATTAGACTTTGCGTAGTATTAATCATGGATGCGATTTCCATAACCCGTCAAAAGAATATACACAATATCAGTCTCATTTATGTCATCGACCAATATACCATGCAAAGCCGAGTAGTCAATGAGATGTAGATAAAAGTGTCAAAAACATCAGGGGACTTGGTCACCCATGATTCTATGGCATAGCGAAAAACCTTTCATGTACTCAAACACAACATCATATACAACACACACAGCATCATGTATTCCAATAACAGAAACCAAGTGATTCGTGTCCAGATAAGACACATGCAAAGTCCAAGTTGGGCTTTCCATATGCAGAATACTCATATATAGGTCTAATATCAATCATCGTCTTGTGCAAAGCCAAGCGTTTCTCTAATCATGCACCGACATAGTATAATGAAGAACTATCAGTATTTTATCATGAGCCATTATATACAGTCTTTTATCTCGTGAGCCTAAATCCAAAATATGATACCTGGTTATGAGATTCAATCTGCATGGGAGTATGGGGTATCCATAAAAAACCGTATTAATCACTTCGAAACCCTAATAGGTGCAGAATAGCGAGCACAAAGAAACCAAAAATTCAAGTATTGAACCTTGTTAATTCTGGGTAAGATTATCGACCCAATATATCATGCATAGCCGAGCAACCTATCAGTTGGCCAATCATTATTCTATATAATTGAGGAATAAGTCTGCAAGGATTCAAAGCGCATGCACACAATATCTATTCAACTAGGTGATTGATGCCAAAAATTACACATGCACAATCCTAGATAGGATTTTCATATACGTAACATAAAGCTCTCATCAGCAACACAACTGGTGCAGAGACAAGAGGTTCTTTTACAAATTCATAAATAGAGTATTATGAAAGAGAACAGATAAATCAAAGGCATTCATATATGCTACCTGAGAGGATCTCCCAATAGTTACAAGCACCATAGAAATAACTAGAGAAACACCAGATAATACTCGCTACGTTATTGTGTGTGCACTCACCTTCATGGCTTAATATATAGGTGGAGCTAGGTCATTTTTGCAAGTTGTTGTCATGAAGGCATATCATCGGCACCATCTCCATGCTCAGAGACCTAACTCGCAAAAAAGCCATTGCCACTAGCGTTGTTGTAAATCAAATGTTTGACACCGGTGGGCGGCTCAGAGTCATAAGCCCCCATGCCATAGCCAGAATGCCTCGCACATGCATGTACCAAATGTGCGGGCGCTGAGTTTGCATTAAATGTTTCTATTTTGGGTTTTTGTACTAGTGTGAATATCCTGTAAGTGTGACCACTCAAGCGATTAAGGCACACTTACCATAGCTCACAAAATGGGAGATGTGTGTATAGTTCACATGCAAGAGTTTAATGTTTTGCATTTTTAAAAAAACAAAGTCACGTATATGTGAAGAGCCTCCATA
Organism: Cibotium barometz; assembly: GCF_041138505.1. Classification (NCBI taxonomy): domain Eukaryota; kingdom Viridiplantae; phylum Streptophyta; class Polypodiopsida; order Cyatheales; family Cibotiaceae; genus Cibotium; species Cibotium barometz. Next base: position 14,186,197 of record NC_141079.1, read on the forward strand.
TTGCAGGCGTTCGTGTAAAGCTACTTCCATAGCCTTAATACCATTAGTAAAGGTTTTTAAAAAAATGAGAAATGTGTGTGATTGTGTGTGTGTCTGTGTGTGTGTGTGTGTGTGAGAGAGAGAGAGAGAGAGAGAGAGAGAGAGAGAGAGAGAGATTTTCATTTTCATGAGACCATAGTGATGTCAGCTTTCTAATCGATTAGAAGTGTGTGTGTGTGTTTGAGAGAGTTTTCATTTTCATGAGACCATAGTGATGTCAGCTTTCTAATCGATTAGAAGTGTGTGTGTGTGTGTGTGTGTGTGTGTGTGTGTTTGAGAGAGTTTTTTTATTGAAGGTGAAAGTATTTTAAAATGCACTTACACCTAGGGGGAGTGAGGAATAGTAGGTGCAACTTCTTTATATTCATGGTTAGGGTGTTAAAAAGATATTTTTTATTATCTTATTTGATTACATATGATGTTGTAAATAATGAAGAAGTCTTCTCTCTCTCTCTCTCTCTCACACACACACACACACACACACACACACACACACACACACACACGCACACACACACACACACACACACTTACACACACACACACACACACACACACGCACACACTTAGATTATTAAAACATTTTTAAAAACTTTTACCTTTAATAAAAAAAACTCTCTCTCTCACACACACACTCACACACCCAACACTGAATGTGTGTGTGTGTGTTTGAGAGAGTTTTTTTATTGAAGGTGAAAGTTTTAAAAAATGTTTTAATGATTTGAATAGCAAGCGCACGCGTGTGTGTGTGTGTGCCCTTGCATGTTTGTTGCCTCTAAAGTGTGATAAATGGTTATGTGGGGTAGTGATTGAAGTCACAATTGAGCTTGTGTTTGTGCGCATGTGCAAGGCATGCAAAAACACAGATATGCAAGGTGAAAGTTATTTTTTTTCATTGAAGGAACTTTTAATATGCTTTTACTTTGTTTAAGTATAATGTTTATGTGCATTTATACTTTTACTTTGTGTGTGTGTGTGTGTGTGTGTGAGAGAGAGAGAGAGAGAGAGAGAGAGAGAGAGAGAGAGAGAGAGAGAGAGAGAGAGAGAGAGATGCGTGTGTGTTTAAGAGAGTTTTTTTAATTGAAGGTGAAACACGCACATAGTAGCTACAATTTTTATTTATATACACATGCACATAGTAATCATACATCTACTTACCTATATGTATGTATGTAGTACAATTGACAGAGATGGAAGAGGTGACTTGCATTTTTTGGAGCACATGAGGAGTACTCTTTCCTATGAGAAAAGGGTGAATTTGGCTACAGAATTTGAGCGTCGCTTTTTTCATAGTCCAAGCTGGTTTGGGCCATTGTGGTCGGTTTATGATGTTGGATGGAACGATGTTTTTAAAATTATTATACATTTAAATTTAGGAAAATTAGATAAAAATATTGTACTAATTAATATTAAAGAAAGTCTAGGCTTGATTGATCTTTATGAAATAGACTATAATGTCTCTGGCCCAAGAGATCAAGTACGTCAAGTATTTAATGAAGTTATTAAATGTATCCCAAAGCATAAGCTCATTAAAAAATAAATACGGTTGTGTTCTTCTATGATCATTGGTATTTGAATAGTCTTTATTTATTTTTATATGAATAATATCTTTGTCTCTCTCCTTCTTTTCTTATGCTCTCTCTCTCTCTCTCTCTCTCTCTCTCTCTCTCTCTCTCTCTCTCTCTCTCTGCGCTAACTATAAAGAAGATCATGATTGTTATTGATGTAAAGTTTGATTTTGTTTTATGCAGAAACATGGCATTAGACATTTTAAAGTTGACCTATGACAATGAAAAATTGTCACATATGATCTTCTATGAGGAAATGCCACAGCTGGGTTTTTTAGATGACAACCTAGTCCAAAATGGGAACTTCTTGGGTTTGATGGATGGGATGATGTTAACCCATGGTATATTTATATAGTCTTAGACCCTTACAGACTAGATGACAATCTCAAGCTCCTCTTAATCAAAGAGAAATTGGGATTACTAGATGGCTTTTACATTATGGTAGTAGATGTAGGAGCTTTGAGGAAAAGCGCTTCATTTTTACACACACACACACACACACACACACACACACACACACACACACACACACACACACACACACACATGTAATACACAAATAGTTACGCTTCCCTTTTTCTGTGTGTTTGGTGTGAAATGTAGCTAGGAAATCGTGAGAAAAATAGAGAGACCATAAGTTTATGTTGTTTAGTGTTTGTGTGTGTGATTGTGTAGAGGTAAGCACAAGCACAATAGCATCAAAGTTGGTGGTTTCGAATACCGTTCTCTCTTCACCTCCTTGAGGTTTTATTATTGCCCTTTTTCTTTCTATCTGTTTGTGTGTTTGCAATTAATATGTGATGCATAGATAAAGAGATTTTTGGTTAGCTAAGAGAGAGAGAGAGAGAGAGAGAGAGAGAGAGAGAGAGAGAGATGATACTGCACATTAAAATACTTTCTATATCTCTTTCTATCTCATCAAGTCTTTTAATATTGATAATTTGTATTTAAATGTGAATGTCTAATACTTTAGTGTGTGCACATAAATACAGTTTAATCTAGAAACTTTTCATTTATTAGACCATTACCATAGGGATTATAGAGAGTTATAAAGAGAGAATATATGGGCCCCTGAGAGAATATACAAACTATAATAGCCTTAAAAACAATAGAGAAAAAATCTCAAAAAAAATTCTTTATGGTTTAGATAGATAATTATATGTCGCACTAAGAGTTGACAAGGTATCTACATGTATATAGTGTTGGTATACAATTGGGTTATGTTATATGTTGACAAAGATATAAAGAGATGTTTGAAGAGCCTTAAGATATTTATTTTGGATTTCAACAAATGCAGATCCATAATTCTAACAACGGCTCAAATGCTGTAGTGGTTTTGCAAATGGAGATTCCAATTCAAAAGTAGCTTTGTCTACCCTGCCTAAGTTGATGAATGTTTAAGCTACAAAACACCTTGCTCGCGGTCAAGGTCTCCATCTGGACAATCAACCTCCAAACATCTTTAAACTTTGCGGACATATGCGAGCGCACCGAGAAAAATCAGGTTGCTTACAAGGAGTACTTAGATGCCCTTTGGGATGCGATGCGTGGAAGTGGTAGCCCAAAGGGGAGATATGATAAGAGATGAGTTTACACATCATCTCCATCGCATTCTTGACAATAGTGGTCGCATGGAAGCTAACCAACTAGATATGATTTCTTTCCTGGAAAATATGCGTGCTTAAATTGGGGAACGTCTAGGTGGATATAATAGGGAATGTAAAGAATAAGTCGATTCTCTAAAAGAGCAAGTAGGCAGATTAGGCTTGGAGGTACTGAATCTAAAGATATCCGTCAATTGTCTTAATGCTATTATGAAAAAGATGAGACATATGTTAAAAACCAGGGTAGTTTCCTAGAGATTTTGTGAGCATAATAATGTTTTTTCTCAAGGGACAATTGTATTGCAACTTTCCAAATTTGGCTCTCCGTGGTGATATTTATGAATCGTCTATTTTCTCAAATTCTTTACATCTCTCTTCAATTTTGTTCTCTATGTGTGTGTGTGTGTGTGTGTGTGTGTGTGGAGACGAAGAGAGTTTTTCACTCATTAGTGTCATAAGGAGATGGATTGTATATGTTAGACACACTTATCTATTATAAATATCTCTAATAATTACATCATGCTTAGTATGGTCACATGTGTGATAATGGCACATGAAGTTAAGAATATTTGTAAAAGAAAATTAGTAAAATTTTTTGTTGTGAAGGAGTTAAAGATGGTTAGGAGTTGTATATATCTAATTTTGAACCAAGTTCGTCGGCTTTGAATTTTGGAGTTGTATATATCTAATTTTGAACCAAGTTCGTCGGCTTTGAATTTTGGATGCAACAGATATATCTCACTGTGATTGTTCGTAGACAAGGACTTGCATTCGAAAACAAATTGCTGCTAATTTAACAGAGGACTTTAATGAGGAGGAGCATAGAGAATTTTATGGTAGAGCAACTCCCAATGCTAAGGTAATTCAAGAACCTATCAATGAACATCAAAATTTTCAAGCACATAGAGATATGGCATAAGGCCTTTTTTCTTTTGATTTAAATGAACTACCTATAGATGAGATTATTCATGTTGATAATTTCAAGCTATTTGTTGTTGTGCCATTGGCAATGTGAAAGGTATTAAATCTGAATGTCCCTCTATAAGGCATGTGTTTTCATTTTCTCATAATGTTAAGCACCCAGCAACTTTGGTGGTATATTTTGGAGATTGTACTCTTCACTCATTAGGAGGCCTTGCTTATAAGGGTCATTTTTGTGGTGCACTAATTTAGAAATGTGAGGTGTTGAGAAATCTTGGACAATAGGTGGGCAAACACTATTGTGGAAGTGGGAATATCTCTTTACTGCCTTTGGAAAATCCTCCTCTTGCATTGGTTGAGTTGTTACTTTGGTAATGATAATGCAAGTAAGGAATACAGGAAGAATATATGCTCTTATAATAATGCCTTGGCATTCGTTTTACTGGTTGCTCACTTGGATAATCAGTTCACTAGGGTGGGAGGAGTATTCAATTTTCAAATCCATGGTACTACCTATCATCATGTTGGTTCTGTAATACTTAATGGAACACGAGATGCGGCTCCTCAATTTGCCTAATTATGTGTATGATACGGAGCATAAATTGGAGAATAGATTTCATGGGATACCTTCTTTAAATCATAAAGTTCTTGAAAGGTTGCAAACAATGATTTATGAACATAATCCATATGCATGTGCACTTCATTCAATGAGAGAAATATTGCAGTCAAGTCCACATGCAGATTTGAGAATGGTCATCGTCCACTGAAGCCTGATCAACCTCAAGGCAATACTTGGTTCGTATAGGAAGTGAGGTTGTAGTATCATGCCGGGTCAAGGAGATGAATATCACGTGGGGCATAGAGATATTCAAATAATGTCTTGCACAGGTGCTATAACAAGAATATCTAACTTGCATCGTTCATATATGCCTCTATTATATGTTTTTCTATTTCTTTGAGGAGAGGATGGTTGGCATGTTGGAATTCCAGTCCATGGTAGGAATAGACAAGGTTCAAATGAGGAGACAAAGACTATAATTCAACAAAAATATTATGCATATAGACTACAGATAAGGGAAGATGCCAATGCCTACCTTCTGTGCGGTGGTCGACTTTTACAACGGTACATTGTTGATGCATATAGCAGCATGGAAGAATCAAGATTAGTATGGATACGTAATAACTAGAAAGCATTGTGTGTTGAAGTATATCAAGCTCTTGCAGATACAGTTAATTTAAGCAATGGGGTGAATAGAGTCTTTGGGAGCATTGTTGTACGCAGGGTAGTTCTACCATCTTCATATACTGGGGCCTCGATATATGCATCAATTATACCAGGATTCAATGGTAATTGTTATGAAGATGGGTAAATCTAACCTCTTTATTACCTTTACTTGCAATCCTAAGTGGGATGAGATAAGCAATGCTTTACTGGCAGGTTAGGCTACCTAAGATCAACCTGACTTGACGCCAAGGGTCTTTTATGAGAAGCATAAGGATATGATGCACTTATTGGTGAAAAAAGAATTATTTGGAAGGGTAGTCGAATTTGTTTCTGTTATTGGATTTCAAAAAAGAGGCTTGCTACATGCAAATATATTATTGATATTGGAAAGTGGATGTAAACCATTTGAGATTGCTCATTATGATATGTTGGTACGTGCTGAACTTCTTGATAAGGTGATGTTTCTTGAGTTGCGCACATAATCAGTCATTGTAATGTCCACCACCATGTGGGGAGCTAAATATCTGCTCTCCTTGCATGGTTAATGGGAGTTGCAAACATCGGTACCCTCGAAAGTTTTCTGAGACTACTATCATTGATGACAATGGGTATCCAACTTACATGTGGCGAGACGATGGTAGTTTCATCCAAGTAAAGGATCATAGGGTGGATAGTCGATGGGTTGTCTCATATAACCCTTTTCTCTCTATGAGATACAAAGTCCATATTAACATAGAAGTATACTCTACCATTATAATAGCAGTGAAGTATTTGTATAAGTATGTATACAAAGGGCATGATAGAGCTACTATACAGTTGTAAGATACACATGGGGTTATTGAAGAGATTAGTCAATATCTGGATGCACGGTACGTGTCCTTGTTAGAGGCACACATTAGCGCTTATACCAATATGATTTGCATGATGAAAAGCTAGATATACAAAGGTTGCATGTTTATCTCCCGATACATAATAATGTGATATTCGATGACCATCATGATTTGCATGATGTAATTAGTTGTGACAAAGACCAACGAACTTCTCTCATCGAATGATTTAGAGTTAATCAATTGTATGTAGATGCAAACAGCTTGATATATGTTGATTTTCCTTGCAAGTGGGTGTGGAATACAACTATTTGATCATGGACTAAAAGAAAAAGGGAAAAGATGATTGGACGTATGTATAATGTTAGCCCGAGTGCAGGTGAACAATATTACCTATGTATGTTACTCACATTGTGCAAAGGCTGTAAATCTTTTGAGGATGTACAAATAGTGAATGGACATTTGCATCCCTATTTTAAGGCTGCATGTGAAGCAAGAGGAATGCTGAAGAGTGATGAGGAGTGGTATATGTGTCTTCAAGAAGCTGCATTTCAGAAAACATGATTCCAACTAAATCAACTATTTGTCATTATACTAGTTTTTTGTGAGCCTATATATCATGGGCAACTTTGGAACAAATTCTCTATTGAACTTTTAAATGATTTATTTCATGCCTTACTACAGAGAGGGCATGTTGATATTGGTGTTTGTCATTCTATAGCTAAGAATCAAGCTCTATTACACATGCAAAAGCTTTTACAATATGGAAAATGGTGACATGATTTTGAAGGGTTGCTAATTCTTGATAGATCAAGTGTTGCTACTATAAAAAATGGTTTGCTAATGGAAGAGATGATGTTTAATTATGTTCAACAGATTGATTTGTCTATTTCCATGGAAATGAGTCTAAATAGCTATTAATCAAGAGCATTTGATACTATCCTTGAGGTCTCGTTTCTTTGAACCAGGGTGGTGTATTTTTCCTTAAAGGACCAGGTGGATCAGGCAAAACATATCTTTATAATACCTTGCTCTCTCGATTACGTGGAGAGAATAAAGTTGCATTGGCATGTGCATCATCTTAAATAGTTGCATTGTTACTTTCAAATGGTCATACAACACACTCATGTTTCAAAATCCCATTGGTTCTCAATGCTTCTAGCACATGTGGTATCAAAGCTAATAGGCCATTGGCTAAGGTGTTGAAGCTTGCAAGGTTAATCATTTGGGATGAGGCTCCAATGATGTATTAGCATGCATATGAAGCATTGGACATGACATTGAAAGACATTATGCAAAGTGATATAGTGTTTGGTGGGAAAGTTATACTCTTTAGTGGTGACTTCAAGCAAATCTTATCTGTTGTGGCAAAGAGATCGCATGAGGATATTGTTGATGCAACATTTTGAAGATATGTGAATGCTTTAAAGCTCACTCAAAACATGTGGGTCAGACATAGTGCTTATGATTGTAGAGAATTGGAATTTGTCAAATGGACTTTACAAATTGGGGATGGCTCTATAGGCCATCATAATAATCAAGGAAGAGTCGTAATTCCACCATGAATGTTGATCCATGGGAAATCCTTTTTGAGTTTGGTAGAATGGGTATACAAAAATCTTCAAAGAGTGGAGGATTATGCATGTTTCTTCAAAGATCGTACTATTCTTGCACCACGAAATCTAGAGGTTAATGAGATCAATGAACTGGCCCTCAGTGCATTACCTGGTCTTGAAAGAGAATACCTCAATGTAGATTTGGTTGTTTCTTTTGAGAATGACAGAATATTGTATCCAATTGAGTACTTGAACAATTTGAACTTAGGTGATGGTGGCTACCCTCCTCATCACCGCTTACTTCTAAAGATTAATGCTCTTATCATGCTACTCGGCAAAGTTTGGACCTGGTGGGACTTTGTAATGGTACTAGATTGATATGCAAGCAATTTAACTCAAAGGTGATAGAAGTAGAAATCATTACAAGTATAGACATTGGAGACATGGTCTTTATTCCCAGGATAACATTCATACCAACTATGCTTTAATTGCCTTTTAACATGAGAAGGAGATAATTTTCTGTGAGGCTAGCTTTTGGTATGTCAATAAATAAGTCCCAAAGACAAACATTGAGTGTGTTGGGACTTTATTTGGCCACACAAGTATTCACACATGGACAATACTACGTTGCTATATCGTATGTTAGATCATCTGATGTAGTGAAAGTGTATGTAAAGCATACCGTGGAACACGAAAGCAGCATAGAAGGTTCAAACAAAGTCTTCACAACCAATGTTGTCTACAAAGAGGTATTGCAAATGGCATGTAGAATAATGTAAATGTAATATATGCCCAAAAGGTGGAGAACGAGCTACTGATACAGTAGTAGCCTACAAATGCCAAAGGCTACATTCATAAATATCTTTGTATCAATAAAGTAAGCATTTAAAAGGCTACATTCATAAATATCTTTGTATCAATAAAGTAAGCATTTAAAAGGAGAATGTTTGCAAAGATGTGACATTTGCAATCTATGTTATGTTTTAGTAAGTGTGCATGCTTTGAAATTGATTGGTGTTCCTTTTAGAATGACAATTATGTGATTGTGAAGCAAAGACATGAAGTTAAACAAGAGTTGGATGAAAAATTCCTTCTATTTATCTCACATTGCTGCTACCCTTGCCGATAATATTAAATTGATATGCAAACATCTACTTACATCGTGTAGATTTTATGTGAGAGAGAGAGAGAGAGGGAGAGGGAGATTGAACTTAAAGTCTTATGTAAATGATTAGTTAAACAAGAGTTGGATGAAAAATTCCTTCTATTTATCTCACATTGATGCTACCCTTGCTAGTAATATTAAATTGATATGCATACATCTACTTACATCGTGTAGATTTTATGAGAGAGAGGGAGAGAGAGATTGAACTTAAAGTCTTATGTAAATGATTAGTGTAGTGAGTGTCATATTTGATATCACATGTATATTACTTAGGATGGATGTGGCAAAGAGATCATTTTCATTTGTTTATAGTGATGACAAGATATTGAAGCTATTTTTCTTGATGGTTGCTATGATATAGGCATCATTTTTTTCCCTAATCTATTTAATATTCATGGCTCAATTATAGACCCTCCATTTTGGGAAGGACAAGCAATAACATCTCTAATTATCAAACTATTAGAGAACAACGATGTTTTATGGTATATATAGAAACTTGCTTTTTATGTAGCTTTTGCGTTTTATTAAAAAATAAATTATTAGTGATACATTCTTTTTGCAACAGGGAATACCTTTATTTCTTAGAATCTAGATTATTGCTAGGTTTGTATGGTCGAGACACTTACAATGAGGGCTTTGGGATCCTTGGAATTTATAATCTAAGTTTGCAAAAGATTGTGGATCAGCTTCATGTACATGTAATGTTTGTAGACTATGAAAAGCCTAATAAGTTAGATTTTTCGGTGCATATGCACTGGATATTATAGAATTATTTGGTTTGTTGTCTACAAGCCGTTTAAATGCCATTCATCTCAAATATTGATCCAAGAAATGAGTTTTGTAAGGTTTTATCTTTTTCCTTTTTTTAAAACTTCAAAAATTTTATCTTGCAATATCTAATGTTTTTTATCTTAAATACAGATGGAGGCGAGGAGTATAGGCTTCCAAGGAGAGATAATCCAATTGCTCAAAGATTGTTTTAATGCTTTGTTTAGGTGTGTTAATATTGTCACCACTATATTGGGTTGATGTATATTTATGCCAAGTATGGTGCTTTATTCAAAGAAATGTAAGTGCTTTAGGAGCTCCTACATGGGTATATAGGGCAAGCATGGTGTGTTCATATATAGGTTGGCAAGTTGAGGACCATGAGGTCCAAAATGGGCTTCATATATAAGGCTGATCTCTACTTAGCCCCGATGTGACGAGCTTTTGTTTTTATGCATGCAAGAATAACTCTTGCCCGTTAGGGACGGGTCATGCCACTAGTTCAAGTAATAATTGTTCTTTACCGCTATCAAAAAGTGTTTTGCTTTTAATGTGGACATTAACATCACCATATATACACCATGTTAATAATGTATGTGTAAGTTTCCTTCATGGTAATATTTGAATGCTATCTAATTCATATTATCGACAATGAATATCACTTTGTTTAATATTAATGCGTCACCCATAATGTAAAAGTTTTAAATAATGTAGGAAAATGTTTCCATCCATGGTACTGTAAAAATGCTTACTTATCAACCAAAATAACCTAATTTATACTATCCACAATGATGAGCAAGTACTTTGTTGAATATTAATGCTCCACCCTCATTGTAATGTCCACGCATTAGCTAGCTCATGTATATACGACCCACCCCCCTCCCCACAAAAACTATCTCCCATGGGGTCATAAAGACCCAGTGGTGGTGATGGGATCAATGGTGGAAATCCGGTGTTGCACAGGCGATCGGGGCAAATGAGAGTCATCCGATCTTTGCCTAGACTACCGAGCGCGCATGCATGATAGTAAGGTATTTCCCTAGGACTACGACAACTCGAGTTTGAATCCCACTTGGGCACATCTTGGCCGAGTTTACAAATTGGCCCACGTTTGCATTTTTGCCCGATTTCACATTTTTGGTGAGTTTACAAAAAGGTGCCAAAGATCTAATAGCCCTTGTTGGCCCTACCTGCGAGACCGGATTTCCACCATTAATCCCATCACTAAGGGGTCTTTATGACCCCATGGGAGATAATCTTGAGGGGGGGGTCGTGAGACACCCCCCCTCAAGATGGGAGATAATCTTGAGGGGGGGTCGTGAGACACCCCCCACCCCTATTATGAGGAATAGCCATAGTTGAGTAGCTCGAGTGCCTTAATGTCCACATGGAATGGTGAGGTGCAAGTTTTTGAGTTCCCTTCCATGGTAATTTCTAAATGGAAACTCATAAACGTGAGAATAGGATTATATATTTTCTCATCAGTCAAAATGTCCTATATATGAAATTCATATTTATAACACTCGACTGTCCAAGTAATGTCTAGGGGCCCAAAAGCTAGTCTAGGCTAATTTCCTAGACTAAGTATACATTATCAACATTACACAACTCATAAGCTCGATTTCGGAATTACACAAGTCATAAGCTCGGAGATTTCCCATAATCAATTACATGAAGCGCATTGCAGATACAAAAAATGTGGCTCAAAAATGTTACTTCCCGTTCCGAGTAATGTTAATGAATGTGGTTAACATACCCCCTCCCTAATCATGGCTCCATCCTCAGAATTAGTAGTAAGCTCAAAAGGGGGTTAGTGGTAAAAGCCACTAAAGTTCTAGTAGAAGTCAAACTAGGACTTCGTATACTAGGTAGTGCGGTGGAAAGCTTTGTAGCATGTCCAAAAAGCGGTCTCAAATGAGTGTGATTTTTGAGGGAGCTTCGTGGTGGAGGGAGCTTTTCTTGGCTGTCCTCTCTCTCTCTACTTAAACAATCTCTCTCTCTAACTATTGCCACCACCATCTCCGCCCACCACCATCTCCGCCCACCACTGTTGTGCCCATCCCAGCCCACAACACCAACCTTGCTCCTTCCTTTCTCTATCTATCTATTATCACCGTCCCTTACTCTCCCTCCCTCTCTCTCTCTACTTAAACAATCTCTCTCTCTAACTATTGCCACCACCATCTCCGCCCACCACTGTTGTGCCCATCCCAGCCCACACCACCAACCTTGCTCCTTCCTTTCTCTGTCTATCTATTATCACCGTCCCTTACTCTCCCTCCCTCTCACTCTCCCACCCTCCCTCCTTTCTCTGTCTATCTATTATCACCGTCCCACCCTCTCTCTCTCACTCTCTCTATCTATTATCACTATCCCTTACTCTCCCTCCCTCCCTCTCACTCTCCCACCCTCCCTCTCTCACTCTCTCTATCCTTGTCTCTCTTTTGCTAACTCTCTCTATCCTTCCCCTCCCCCTCTCACTCTCTCTATCCTTCTCTTTCTCACTGGCTGTATCCTCTGTATCCTCACTCAATCTATCCTTCTCTTTACTCACTCTCTCTATCCTCCCCCCCCTCTCTCTCTATCCTTCTCTTGGCTCTCTCTCTCTCTCTCTCTCTATATATATATATATATATATATATATATATATATTCTCTCTCTCTCTCTCTCTATATATATATATATATCCTTCTCCTTGCTAATCTCTCTCTATCCTTTGCTCTCTTTGGTAGCTCTCTCTATCCTTTGCTCTCTTTGTTGGTAGCTCTCTCTATCCTCCCCCCCTCTCTCTCTCCTTTACTTCCCTCTCCCTCCCTCCCTTTCACTCTCCCTCCCTCCCTCTCTCTCTCCTTCTCCCACACTCTTCTCCCCCCCCCCTCTCTCTGTTAACCACATATTGGTTAACACATTCCTATGACAACTATGTCCGTACACTTATGTAATGGGCTCCCATACTATATTGCAAATCCTGTCATTTGATGAGGGAAACGCCCTAAAGACGCTCCCAAGTATTGAGCTTCAAAGGACAGACAAGAGGATCTTGGTCAGTTGGCCAAACCATAGAGAAAAGCCTTGCAACTATGTTTTAGGCACCCCGGGTTACTTACTCTCATGCGACCTAGTGGGAAAAGGCTTGGAACTATAAAAGCCAATTTCTCTTGTTTGTAACTCATTCTCCCATTTGTGTAATAGAAGTGGAGTTCCTTCTCTCGTGCAACTCTAATCTAGCATGTGTGGTGTGCTTAGGGTTAGGGTTTGGGAGTCATTTGATGAGGGAAACGCCCTAAAGACGCTCCCAAGTATTGAGCTTCAAAGGACAGACAAGAGGATCTTGGTCAGTTGGCCAAATCATAGAGAAAAGCCTTGCAACTATGTTTTGGGCGCCCCGGGTCACTTACTCTCGTGCGACCTAGTGGGAAAAGACCTGGAACTATAAAAGCCAATTTCTCTTGTTTGTAACTCATTCTCCCATTTGTGTAATAGAAGTGGAGTGTTCTCTCTCTCCCTCTCTCTTGCAACTCTAATCGAGCATGTGTGGTATGCTTAGGGTTAGGGTTTGGGAGTGATTAGTGCTAATCACTTGTTCCCGGGTCACTTACTCTCGTGTGGCCTAGTGGGAAAAGGCTTGGAACTATAAAAGCCAATTTCTCTTGTTTGTAACTCATTCTCCCATTTGTGTAATAGAAGTGGAGTGTTCTCTCTCTCCCTCTCTCTTGCAACTCTAATCTAGCATGTGTGGTGTGCTTAGGGTTAGGGTTTGGGAGTCATTTGATGAGGGAAACGCCCTAAAGATGCTCCCAAGTATTGAGCTTCAAAGGACAGACAAGAGGATCTTGGTCAGTTGGCCAAACCATAGAGAAAAGCCTTACAACTATGTTTTGGGCACCCCGGGTCACTTACTCTCGTCGTGCGGCCTAGTGGGAAAACACTTAGAACTATAAAAGCCAATTTCTCTTGTTTGTAACTCATTCTCCCATTTGTGTAATAGAAGTGGAGTGTTCTCTCTCTCCCTCTCTCTTGCAACTCTAATCTAGCATGTGTGGTGTGCTTAGGGTTAGGGTTTGGGAGTGATTAGTGCTAATCACTTGTTCCCTCTTGCCTCTCTCTCTCTCTCTCTCTCTCTCTCTCTCTCTCTCTCTCTCTCTCTCTCTCTCTCGTGATTGGGCTAACTACCGTGATCCTCTTCCACGGCGGAGATCCCACACGATCTTGTGAGAGAGCTTGCATAACTTGTAGGATTAGAGCAACCACCTCAGTGTGACAATGAGTGCGGGAGGATGGTAGTGAGCTTTTGAGCCATGCTCGAGCTCAGCGGATGGGAAACTTCCCACGACATGGTAAGGGTAGGCATTCTTTAACATTTTTGGCGCTACTGTCGAGAAGCGCCATCTACTACTTGTCTACGTCATCTTTGATTTGAATTCGACGGAGCCCTCATAGCCCGGTGCTAGGTAGGCTCTTTGGCATATGGTTTTTTGATTTTTTGTTATATTTTGATGTTTTGTTAGGTTGTTTTTGATGTTTTTGTTAAGATTCATTTATAGCTTTGTGTTTAGAGCCTAATCAAGAGGGGTTTTGCTTAAACCTATACTCCTTTTGTTAATTTTTAGCTTAATCTTATGTTTTAAGCTTAATTCCTTTGCATAAGCAAGTTGGCATTACTAGATATAACACTAATCAAACAAAAAAAACTAAAAAACTAAAAAAACCATTAACTATCTCTTAATTTTCACTAATTATAACTAACCTTTTGGTTAGTGTGATTAGTAGAATTAAAGAGATCTGATTCAAGAAGACAGGTGATTTAGGGTGAGGGGTAGGCAACAATAACACAGGGGCGAGGAGTGTATGCTCTAATACCAAATATTGGAGATAAGGTTGTAGGAATGTGCGCACGTGTGTATACACACAGAGTGGAGAAGCTCAAGGGAGCACACAATGAGATGATAGATAGATAATGAATGTGCATTGTACAAAGAAGATATGTATACTTGTAGACATTCCTTCCCAAGTGCCGTGGATGAAAGTTCCTTCCCAAGTGCCGCGGACGTTCCTTAAAAAAAAACCAAATCTTTTGAGATGCTTTTTGCACCCTACGGGCCCAAATGGAGCCCCGTCATCCAACTGTTCCAATTGGAAAAAAAACTTGAGGAAACATTATGCGACTACATCGCTCATATCAAGTACCTTGATTCGTGTTACAAAGAGAGGAAAAAACTGAGAGATAAGTAATTAATGGACCGTTTCCTCTTGGGCTTGCACAATCCAAGGTTTCATGATCACCTGCTGGTCAAGGACCCCTCCACCTTTGATCAGGCTTGCAAATGGGTGATCTTTCTCGATGACAACATGCAATATAGTTATTCCACGCAATTGACCCCACTGCACCAATAACAACCCAAAGCTCATTTGTAACATTACCTTCCTCTCCTCCCGGCCCTAAACCTTATTGGTGGCACCACCACAAACTCATGACTCACACATAGCGCCACCACGACCTTCTCCTCTGCCCATATTTCCACTCCAATCATTGCCTCTTAAGCAACATTGCTTATGGAAGGTCCATAGTAAACCTGTGGAGCCCAAGCACTCTGCCATCATCCCCAAGGCACCTTTATCACCTCATCTCCTCTGTTGGTGCCTCACATGGACTCTAAACCACTTGTGCACACTATAGGTGCACTCGCAGGGAAACCACCTCTTTTGTGTTTCCTATGCCATGAACCCCATAGAGTGGTGGACTGGCCTCAAAAGAAACATTTGCCAATGCAGCCACAATGTCATGGCTGTGGAATTGACCATTACTAAGGTTTTTCCTTTGCAATCAGTTTCTCATTCTACAGTCGAAGGCATGTTGTCCCTCAACTTGTTGAGTGTTCAACATGGGAAGATATCCACTATCCCATTGAACGTCATCATACGGTTGTAGGCCAAGCTAAAGAAGGTCACATCTCGAAAGAAACAATGCTCTAAGCAAGTTGGCCATGGTGACGATTGGGTTAGCATCCGTACGGGCTCAACAAAGACCACATCATCCTCCTGCCACACGAGCGATGATCGTGTAGAACTGCCCCTCCCCCATGCAATCCACTAAAAGCTCACCAACAAACGAGAAAAACAGTTGGCCACATATCCCAATGCCATCCTTGAGAAGCAACGTCTTCAGGAGGCCCAAGCACTGGTAGAGCAATACCAGTCTCAACTTGAATTGCCACCCGTTTTCGTAACTTTTGACCTCGTACCAAAGTGCGTGCCGTCCCCCCCATTGAACATGAACTTCCGCACTGGGTCAGATAGGAGCCCCTATAACCGCTCAGGCTGAGGAAGATCCATTCGCCAACATGATGTTCAGAAATGACGATTTTCCCCCTCATACACCTCCTCATCCTCCTATGCCTATTCCATAAATGGTGGTCAAGCCCAAATCCCACGTTCACATCGAACAACTCGATGCGAACACTGACACAGAGTTTGACAAAGACTCATGAGAGGTTTGTACACCGAATTCACTGAGGTATTTTATCCTCCTACTGCAACCACCTCTCAACCTTCACACCTGTCAAATAAGGACCAAATTGAACTTCCATATACTATTTCTGGTCCACCCTATGATCAAGGCCCTGCCCCTTAAGAAGCCCCTACTCATCAACGGGACCTGGCCAACCTCTCTGCCTTCCTTTCCTCCCAAATCCAAATGCCCATTGGAACCTTGTTAAAAGGTAGTCCAAATTTATGGAATGACCTTCGAGATTGGATGGAACACAAACTATAGGCTTATGTGGACGAGGAAGCTACAGATTCCTTCGATGAATTTAAGCCCCATCATCCAAACTTACTCCGTCACCCCCGCCAATGACCCAAAGGTGCACCAATAATTCGTGGTAATGCACTAGGACACTACTTTGAAGGTGATGACATAAACATAGCATTGCCTATTTCCTATAACAAACATGTGGTCAAAGGCATCCCTAGATGGAGGTGCTGCAGTAAGCATCCTTACACACACAAACATGCTGGGAAACTTGGGGTCAACCACACCTCGACCCCACCACATTGGTGATCAAACTTTGTGGATGGAAACTCTGCAAAACCCCTAGGCCTAGTGCATGACCTTAAGGTAAAAGTTTGTGGCATGACATTCCACCTCACATTTGTGGCCACCCCATGAACTTTCATAATGCCTCCTATGATGCCATCTTGGGTCGGCCCTTCATGATGAGACAAACCTGACTGCTCCATGACTGGGACCTACATCATGTCTACCTCCGCACGCCTCTCAAACGCTTAAGGTAACCTTATATACCTGGCACTCACATCCCATGTCCCAATCTCCTCTTATTGAAAAATCTATGACTACTGCCAGGAGCAATGATCTCTTGGTTTGTGATGCTTGTCATCGAGCCCTGCACAGCAGCTTCTATCCATAGTGACGAAGTCAACCATGGTTGGCTGAAACTCCTTGCTACACTTGACACCCTCCTAGATTGCAAACTTGGCACACAATTTGTACTCCCAAGCAGCCAGACCATTCATGAACCCTATAAGGCCATTGCCTCGCTTAACACCTTGAGTGAAAGCATAGCTTCATAACTTGAAACAACCACCCTTCGAGTCTGGATAGATTTTCCCTTTGGAAAAGAAAACATGCCTTGCTATCTCCCACAGCTAGCCATAATCTTTTGTCATGCGAAACATGTGTCTCTCTAGGCAAACCCTCTCTTAAAATTGTCCATGCCGAAGTTCAATTGCCTAGTGGGGACAACGTATACAAAGCCTTGGGTCTTTTACACAAACTATACATACTGTATCTAACCCATTGGCTTGTAAGTTATATGTGGTTTCCACAGGTAAGACAAAGGAAGCCTTCATCCTTGGAGGAAGCTAGGTCTAGAATGCTACAAGTACAATCAGCCAAGTTGACAACACAGCTACCCTCAAGCTTCCACAAGGTAAGGTAACAAATGATCCTCTTGGGATGGGGAGTGCATCGAATATGATCCTCTGTCCCCACCAACTACTTCCACAAAGGGTACTCCCTCACCCCCCACAATAACTGGTAAGTCTTCCACTGCCCCTGAAGAACTACCACCAGAACTCAACCCACCACGAATATGGATTGGACTTCTGATCGAGAATGGTCTACAATGGTGGCAAGCCCACATATATCCTATGGTCCACCCCAATCTCATATTCTTGGAGGCATGGAAAGCTCTTGGAAAAACCACTCTAACAAAAGAAAACATTTATATTCAAATTTCACATAAAATGCATTTAATGAGTGTTGGGACTTTCATTCCTAAAATATGTATTGGCAATAACCAGTTAGAGTGTAGATTTCATGTTATAGATGCAGGATCACTCCAAGACCGGATTATCATTGGAAAAAAGGAGTGGATTGATGCCACTCACTACCAAATCAATTGGCATGAAGAAATGGCCACCATGGAAATCAATGGCAAAAAAGACACTGTCCTCTTGTGTCCCCAACATGAAATCATCCACACACCTTCACCCTCGACTGCCCTTCCACCTCATGCCCCCTCCCCAAGAGGAAATCATCCACACACCTTCACCCTTGACTGCCCTTCCACCTCATGCCCCCTCCTCATCACCGAAAGTATCCCCTATTCCCCCACCCCATGCCTCACCTAAGCTGGTGGATCGGCTACCCACTGTTGGCATCACCCACCAATGACAAACAAGTCTCATTCGTCGACATTGCCCCTCAACTCTACATTCTTGACCACCCACACTGCAAGCATCCCGACCTCATATCTTTATCATGACAATCAATGGTGGGTGCCAAATAATCTTCTAGCTGCTCAGGGATTCTATGATGGCTACATAGAACTATGGATCCCCAAATGGCCATCTCCACCCCCCAAGCACAAGAAGCTCACTAAAACAACAAAAACCAACCCTAAGCCCAAGCTTCAACATTGGCTAGTTCCCGACCACCTGTTAACACTCGCCTTTGGCTACCCACCCAAGAACGTTGCCTGTGACATCCACCACAACAACCCCCCCAGGAAGCTGCTACTATGAAGGTAACACTCGCCTTTGGCTACCCACCCAAGAACGTTGCCTGTGACATCCACCACAACAACCCCCCCAGGAAGCTGCTGACAAAAGGTCCAACAATGCTGGGTGCCTACCAATGTGCTCCAAGCACAAGGCTTCCATGAAGGCAACACACACTTGTGGCTTCCCAAGCCACAATCAAAACCCTCTTCTCCGCATCGACAACCACCTCATAGCTCAAAGTCTCGTCGACAAACAATCCGAAAGCCTCGCCAACCATGGACCTTCATCACTTGGCAACGTTGGGTGCTCAAATGTCTCTTAGCAGCCCAAGGCTTCCATGATGGCAATTCCATCATTTGGATCCCAAGGCATACCCCTTAGGATTTTGCCCTAAACCACACACACCATGCCAGTACTTGTCCAATCGACAAAGACAATTTGGTGACCAACGGGCAAGCAAGTTCCCTCCTCCTCGACACAATCCTCCAGACTTTCCCACACCCAACCCATGGGCACTCCAAATCTCAATTTGCTTAACCCTTTCAACCTAGGAAGCCTCATCCACAAAGCTCCACCCTGCCTCTCGATTTCGTCACTAAACCAAGGGGTAGTGCTAAACAGGGCTGAGCTTATCCAACCACTCAAAGATAAACTCAAAGGGAGCTCACAACTCTAGCCACATGGGCCACTTAGTACAAAACCCTCTTTAGGGGTGTTAACTAATAAACACATGTCAAAAAAGAAGAAGAGTCTCTAGGTGATTAGGACCATGGGCACACCTTTTACCCTCGCCCATGCAGAACACCTGCAAATCTCACTGGGCTCTGTCGTCCTATGCACATACATCACATAAAACTTCATCATCGATGACAACCATCCAGGTCCATCTCTGGATGGGGGGACCATGGTGGGCGTAAGCCTGGTCCATGGTACGACCCATCATCTGGATCTTCTTAATCACCCCTGCTTCACCCAAATAACTATGCTTCATGCCTTAATCAATCCTACCATTGACTTCTTCTTCAGCTCCACATGTATGGATCCTCGACATCGGCTACCACTATCCACACAAGGATCCCAAAGCTCCAATGACAAAAGAAGACATATTATAAAAAGAAAAAGAGAGAACACCGTAACGTAATGACTCAATATCCACCGGAGCTAAGATACCCATCATGGTGTCTTGACAAAGATGCTAGAGCTTCATGAACATCGCTATTGAATATAGCATCTTGGAGCACAAGAGTGTCCATGCATGTTGCCTCCTTGTCCCTCCTCGTCGCCACTTTCTTTTACTAACCCCATTGTTTTACTAACTCCTCTTTAATCATACCACCTACCGGAGCTAAGATACCCATCATGGTGTCTTGACAAAGATGCTAGATGCTAGAGCTTCATGAACATCGCTATTGAATATAGCATCTTGGAGCACAAGAGTGTCCATGCGTGTTGCCTCCTTGTCCCTCCTCGTCGCCACTTGCTTTTACTAACCCCATTGTTTTACTAACTCCTCTTTAATCATACCACCTACCACTGGGATACTGGTCATTAAGTATTCCATGCTAGTCTACTCATTCAAGTACTCTTTAATCATACCACCTACCACTGGGATACTGGTCATTAAGTATTCCATGCTAGTCTACTCATTCAAGTACTCTAAACACCAAAAATAAAATAAAGAGTACTATTGGGGGTACATACAAAAAATCAAACTCATAAGAGCCCATCCGACTAGCTGGATACTTAATTGTCATCAGTACTCCACTAGCTTCTTTCCATCTTACTAACTCCCCCACCCCCTCTTATTTCCGAAGAGACAAGAGAACCAACAAAGTGTGATACTTCCCCGTGTGCCTCAACAACCCCTCACCAATCATGAGCACGTGATCGATTTCAAGAAGGGGAGTATGCTAACCATATATTGGTTAACACATTCCTATGACAACTATGTCCGCACACTTATGTAATGGGTGCCCATGCTATATTGTAAATCTCATCATTTGATAAGGGAAACGCCCTAAAGATGCTCCCAACAAGTATTGAGCTTCAAAGGACAGACAAGAGGATCTTGGTCATTTGGCCAAACCATAGAGAAAGCCCTTGTAGCTATGTTTTGGGTGCCCTGGGGGTCACTTACTCCCGAGCGGCCTAATGGGAAAAGGCTTGACACTATAAAAGCCAATTTCTCTTGTTTGTAACTCATTCTCCCATTTGTGCAATAGAAGTGGAGTGTTCTCTCTCTCTCTCTCTCTCTCTCTTTCTCTCTTGCAATTGTAATCTAGCACATGTGGTGCTTAGGGGGGTTAGGATTTGGGAGCGATTAGTGCTAATCACTTGTTTCCTCTCTCTCTCTCTCTCTCTCTCTCTCTCTCTCTCTCTCTCTCTCTCTCTCGTAATTAGGCTAACCAACGCGATCCTCTTCCATGGAGATCGCACATGATCTTCACGAGAGAGCTTGCATCACGTGTTGGATTAGAGCAACTGCCTCGATGTGACAACGATGAGCGCAGGAGGACGATGGTGGACGAGCGGCTATGGTGGAGCTCTCGAGCCATGCTCGAGCTCGCAGATAGGCAACTTCCCATTCCTTCTCCCACCCACCCTCCCTCTCCTCTCCCTCCCTTCCTTTCACTCTCCCACCCTCCCTCTCTCTCCTTCTCGCACCCTCCCTCCCTCTCCTCTCCCTACCTCCCTTTCACTCTCCCACCCTCCCTTTCACTCTCCCACCCTCCCTCCCTCTCCTCTCCCACCCTCCCTATGCATAATCTCTTCTTCCCTCCCTTTGCCCCTGTCTCTCTTTCACTTCATTTCTCTCTCTCTCCCTCATCTTCACATGCCTTTGCGTAGCAATGCATGTGAGTTTATTTTCTACATTTGTATTATTGCATTTTCATGTTGAGGGTTGTAAGGAAGAAGATGATGGTGAGGGAGAGAAATACAATGTGAGGGAGAGGGAGGCAATAAGATTTGGAAGTGAGGATTAGAGTAAGAGACAAGGGTTATATTTATAGATACATAAAGCTAAAAGCAAAAAGGTACTTTGCATGGCTATCCACTAAATTTAGAAAAGTAGATGCATGGCTATCCCCTTAATTTAGAAAGGTATAGGAATGGAATGAACATATTCAAGCCATTGACATACAACCACATTGATTGTCTTGCTAAAACATTAAAAAAATAAAAAAGCAAATATTCTTTGCTTGAGAATTGAGACAAAGAACACTTTATTATTGTAACATGATCTTTTCAAAACTATAGTACAATGTCATAATAGTATGAGGTCCTTTTCACATTGTTCTCGTGCTCTGTTGGAACATTCTCATTAGGTCCTCCTTTTTTAGAGTGGGTTGATGTATAAACATATTATGGTTTGCATCTAACCCAAAGCTATGCAAATATACAAAATAAAGGTGCTTGCATGCACAATATGGTCGTCCAACACCTACCCTAATTTGAAAATCGAGACATGTGCATGATGGATTCTTTCCCATATTTACCCGGTATTTTTCATTGCTTATACTAGTGATTCCTCAGTCTCACTTACAAACACTTCCATTTACCCGACCTTAATGACCAAATGCTCAAACAGTATACCTGTGCACTTGAAATTGCCAAATCTATTCTCTTGGCTGCCATATAAGATATGCCACTTTTGTACCTTATTAACTGATGGTCTACATCATTTTCTTCCTGACATAGTCCCTTTTGTAACACAAACCCACCAGCCTCCTCCAATGCTTGGATCTCATTCCACAGTCAGGTTTGTACGTCGTCCCACTTGCCAAATAATCAGGGATCTAGCAGGTGATTGACATATGGTGTTACATACTCTCCAAGTATGATCCATGCTGCTATTACAAAACCACATAATTTGACGCCTTTGCCCCCCAGACCATTCTCTTATACCATAGAAAAAAGGAGATGGAACACCTTGCCTGCAGTTCTTGATGCTCTTTTTGCTCTTGCCATCTTGGCCACCTAACCATCCTTGGAAAGATACCTTACTGTGTAGAGATGTTCGACGTATAGTCCACATCGAGTCATGTATGTCACTCTCCACAATTTCCTGCACCTTTGCTTCAATTATCTCTCCCTCTACATTGTGTTGATCACCTTCTGTAGCTAAAGGAATAGTGGGTGGAAAGTTTAATCGCTTACCTTGTTTCTCGTGTGGCTAGTTTTGTGTGTCATACTCTGGATGATGTGATGAGACATCTTCCTCAAGATTTATAATTGTGGGTTTTCGACGTCGGCTAACGGTAATGTTATCACCAAAAAAGTTTGGTTGCACGTGCATTGCTGTGCCACTCACTGCTTCCCCCACCAATCTGCTAGTGCTTGATGAACTTGGAGCTTTTGATGTTCTGGCCTTCTCCACCATCAACTTTGTTATTGTAGGTTCTACTCTATGATATTTAACTTGCATGAATGCATGCTTCTTTGTGGATTGCAAGAGGGCATTAGTGAGGTCTAAAACATTATATAAAGAGATGGTTCCCCTGAAACCCTCTCATGCTAACCAACTTGCATGTTTCATTATATGAAGAGATGGTTCCCCTGAAACCCTCTCATGCTAACCAACTTGCATGTTTCATTTCTGCTATATAAAGAGATGGTTCCCCTGAAACCCCCTCATGCTAACCAACTTGCATGTTTCATTTCTGCTATAAAGAGATGGTTCCCCTGAAACCCTCTCATGCTAACCAACTTGCATGTTTCATTTCTGCTAGATTGGTGGTCGGCATGTGCAACACACTGGCATCATCGACATCCTACAATAGGAGATGAAGTTAACAAGCTCCAACCACATTCCATAACCAAAATATTAACTTGACAATTTAAATTCCAAATGCAAGCTATTCTTTTCGAAAACCAAGAAAGTAATACTTACCCCTACAAGATGTTTCCTCCAATGGGGATATCTAGTATGCCAACAACTAAGCCAACAATCCATTGGCTGTTAAGTTCACATCAGTGACTTTACCATCCATCCACCCCATGATCTATTGTGTTTGTATTTTAAAAGTGCCTCTTCTTCACTCAATGCACAATGCCATTGAATGACATATAGTCACTTGTGCTCTTCCTGAAAATTTATAACTACATATTGTAATGTATAGATGTTCAAGCTTTGCTCCTAATGAAAAATACACGAACGCTCATGATCTTCAAATATATTCTCTGGGTCCATTATTATAGATTATCATAACTGCCCTCTAGTTGGCTCCAGCCTCATCAGCCACCATGAGACCAAAAAAAACTGGTGTGGAAAAGCCTTTTTGGACCACAACATTGTTAATCCTTTCCCAGAAAAGCAATTGTGCCACTATGTCCTCCTCTTTCATTTCCCAAGTTGCAATTGTCATGAGCTCTTGCAGGTTGCATGCCATCATACAACAGTTAGAAAACTACTGAAACCAAGATCAAATTTATTAAGAACTTTTCAAGACCAAACTATACCTTGGATAATATACGTGTTGTCCATCCTTGCACATGCTGCCTGACGACGTGATCAAAACAAACCCAAGCCCCCCTTAAATCATCGTCTCCTATTCGGCACATATGGTGAGATCCAAACCTGATCCTAGCCCTGTGGTTGAGATTTTAAACATGATTAGCTGTGCCATGTTTCTTGCCAGGCCTCACAAACATTGTAAAGTCAAATCCAAGAAGAATCAACAACCACTTGGTGATTCATCCCTAGGTGAAAGATGATTTCTTCACAAGATACAACAAGGCTAAATGATTAACATAAAATACAAATTTGTTAGGAAGAATGTGATGTTCTTTATAGTATAAACTATTGCTAACCCTTCATGCTTAGTAGTATAATTCTTTTCAATAGTATAAACTATTGCTAACCCTTCATGCTTAGTAGTAGTATAATTCTTTTCAATAGTATAAACTATTGCTAACCCTTCATGCTTAGTAGTAGTATAATTCTTTTCAACCTCATCCAAATATTCCCTAAATTATACCAATTTAAATGAAACTAGATCACACCATGTCATACTCATTACCCTATTAACATAAAACTTTAGACATCACCTACGACTTAGATAAGTCTATGTCTAAAATTTGACTTTACAACCAAGACCATTTAATCCATTTACTTTCATTTGATCCATGACCATTTAATCCATTTACTTTCATTTGATCCATGTACTTGCATTTTACAAAAAAGAGACCTTTTCTTACTTATAAACTAAACCTTAGTAAGTATTGCATTCCATGCATTTCTTACAAACTCAGGCAAGTAATCCACACATGCTTCTCATAGGTTAAATTTACCTATATGACCACTTTAAGACTTCAATATCTAAGAAATTCAACATTATGATTTTTTGGAGTAGAGGGAAAATCATAGATTGACTAAATCTTTGTTCCCTTGTATAACCTTTTTCATCAGCCATACTCTCATAAATTGACTCACACCTTCATAAGCAATAAGAGGAACAATAGACAATCCTCTTCTTATATCTAAGAATTTCAAGAAGACTAGAAACCAACACATATACTTTGCTTAAATTAACCATGGCTATTATACTAGTAAAATAAGACCTAGCCTCTTGGCTATTATACTAGTAAAATAAGACCTAGCCTCATGGCTATTATACTAGTAAAATAAGACCTAGCCTCATGAGTCATAAGACACTTAATTATCTAAGGAGAAATAAAAACATTTTATTATTCTTTCAATCATTCAAATAGTAGATGGAAAAACATAAATTTCCATAAGAATCTACCTCACCTCAATTAATACCACATGACATTGATTTACTCACAAATCAATAAAACTTATGCATGAATTTTCATAGAAACCAATAATTTTTCACATAAGCAAGCATCAAACTATCACAAAGCAAGCTTTCAAAATTAAAATTGAGTCAAGGGATCTTAAGAGCTAATTTTCTATACCTTTACAAGCTTCCATCGAAAGCATAAGGTATGTCTAGGCACTCCTCTTTTACTAGGTTACAATCCCTACTATAAGGTGGGCAATACCATGGTCTAGAGAGTGCTCCATCTACTACTCACAAGAGCTCAAGCTATAGATCCCAACCTCATGCAAACACGCATTGAAATTGAGCAGAGATATAAATTTTCTCCCATATTCCAATTTGACTTCCCTTCCTTTCTAAAGTGGAGTCTTAACCACTAGACCCTCCTAAAGTTGGTAAGGAGAAGAGGGGTTGCCAAGTGGAGGGATAGAAAGCATGGGAGAGCCACTACTTGCTAATTTTTTAAATTTTAAAAAGGTAATATCTATAGCTTTTGAGAAATGCCTAAATCATATCAACCTTAGTTTCTCCTAAGGTGAGGTCAAGAGTAATAAAATGCTCCTATATTATCTACGATGGTGAATATAATTTCTCATCATTTATTCAAATTTGAGATAAAATCCTAGGTACTAGATCTTTTAAGCAATCCCGGTTGACTCTTATATTGCACCTACATAGCAATACTTGAACCCACATACAACTCTGAGTCCAAGTCCTTATAGTCTAGATAGAGTATCACACACCAAGGTTTAAATGAAAAGGTTGATGTGAACATAATTACAAGGTTAACAGTTTCTGCTTTTTACTGAAGGACTTATCAATGCTCAGAACATTGACTAAGCATGCTAGTTAATTAAATCACCTTAAAAATATCCTAATAAGTTCTTCAACCACATAACCCCTTGCACACGTAGGAAAATTCTATTTATTTCTTTCTCTACTTATTAATTATACACTGACCCATCTATTTACACAAGAAGAGAATTCTTCTAGTAGCAACCCAATTGATTAAGTTAGGTTCTAAGGGTTTAAGCCCTTGGACCTACATCACATAAAACCATATTAATTCCTTATTTAATTCCAAGTTAGAGTTTTTGTTTAGTATGTAATTTAGGCACATAAATTAGAGTTTGTATTTAGCATCTAATTTAAGCACATAAATTAGAGTTTCTATTTAGCATCTAATTTACACATATAAATTAGAGTTTCTATTTAGTATCTATTTTAAGCACATAATTTTTTCAAATCACTAAGAGTTAATACTATCATGAGTAAGGTCACCTTACAAAACATTACTTATTTTGATCTTGATGCTTAACAAGGGGCATGAATCCCACCTGTTTCTTCTTCCTCCTAGCTAGCAACTGTAATGTCATCAGACATAGTTGACTGGGTTGGAATTTATATCCTTTCATTTCTCCAATTGTGATGTAGGGGTCATTGATTTCTTTGCACTAAAGGTGTAGACCTTTGGTAATGAGACCATGGAGCATAAGGATATGGAAAGGCAACACCATTTGGACAATCACATCAAGTGGCTTGGTTGTTGCTGGCATCTAAAGCATTTGCGCTCTTTCTTGAGTTGAAATTGAACTTCTAATGGCATCTTGGGGAATCTTATCCTCCTTTGGGTCTAGTAGCTTTAGAGACTTGACTTTGGTCCTATCCCCAACTTCTTTTTTGTTTAGGTAACCCAAAGTGGTTGGAGCTCTCTTTGGGGGAGGGCGTGAAAATGACTTCTAGGTTATTTCCTTTGGAAAATCTTGTGCAAAATCTTAATCCATGCTTACTAACTGCTGTGGAAGAGGGCTTCACATTCTTCACTAGTCCATCTAGTGGAGGATCTAACCTTTGAACAAATCGATAAAGGAGAGTTTTATCATCCATCACGGGAGCATAGCAGATAAGACTCGCATAGTATGCTTTACTAGATTTCCTTTCCCGAGATAATTCCAAAAATTCATCATCTTTTCCTCCTAGAATCTTGGAGGATAAATATCTATTAGAGCTAAGCCTTTATATCTTCCCCTCTGAGTTGATCTTGATTTAGATGATTGGATTCAATATGATTGGATGATTGGATTCAATATGATTTCTTTAACAATTTTGGGCAATACTGATTATCTTGAGCTAAGTAGGGGCCATGTTCCTATGGTCATTGCACCATTCTATGTCAAAGTATTAGTTGATGGAATCAATCCACCATTTAAAACCACTTCTCTAAGATTATTCCCTTTTTCTTGGAATAGCTATCATTGTCTAATGCCTCTACTTTAGGTACAACATTTTATGCTTGGCGTCCACATGCCTCATGATTTCTTCTGAAAGAAAAGACTCTTCTTATATCAAAAGCTTTAATAAATATAAGAAAATACTTCTTTTATTTCTTCAAAGTTTATTACATTGCTTAGGGGAAGTCTAAATCCTGAGATCCAAAAGGTTGGAAACAATGATATATTGGCCTATAATTATAAATTTTCTATAAGGAAGATATAGATTAAGATGGTTAAGACTCGTTAAGTACTCATCTAAGGTAAAGAAACTTCTACCACAAATCTTATACTCCTTTGTTACAGAATTCAAACTTTAGATAATCGTAGCTAAGCTCAAGTTCGAAGCATAGTAGTCTATATCTATCTCTACAATACATTTCTCTTCATCCTCATTCTACTAATGTCGCCGTATGAATAGGAACTGATAAATGTTGACTGAAGTAATACTCTTTATATTTGACATTGTAGGTTGCACCATTACTCTATCATTGGCCATATGCTTAAATGTAACCTAGATGGCTTGTCATTCTAGGGTAGTAGACAAGTTATGAGCCATATTGCATTTTTAATTTACACATCATTACTTAAGAATATAATATTTTTACAAAAAAAGATAAAGAAATATTTATTTATCCTAAATATTTTATTTAAGTTCAATAAGGAAGGCCATCATGCCATCAATAATCAAATCTCACTCTTACAGAGTGATGATACATATGGTGGATGGACATGCTATAATAAACACGATCAGAGCCTTGGCTTGCAATCAAAATCCTAAGATGGGGAATAAGGGTTCTATACATCAAATGAAGGTCCATATAGCACCATGCCTTTTACGATGTTGTAAAGGTCCATAGAGAACTATCCCTTTTATGATGTCCAGCCAAATGAATATCATCACAAGAGTAGTGTTTTCCACGAGCCTCTTATCCCAGATGAAAGGCGCCATGGTCCACTATTTTGAATGCCATGATTAAAGATTCTTGAAGTGTCTTGCAACACGACTCGGTTTACATAACAATTTAAAGAAACAAGATGCTGAAGGTAAAGGCTATCATACCATCCTTAGTAGAGATAATCAAGGGACTCTTGATAGGAGTGGCCTTATTTGCTACTCCATCTAAATGAGAAACCTAGTAAAATATTATAAGTTAGTCACATATCCCACGATAAAATTATTTTTTATATTGTATGCTTATATCTATACCTAGCTTAGCTTTAACACTAGCATGAGACCCCTACCCCTCTATCTATACAATATTTTGACAATAAAAAATCACACTCAGGGTAGGACAACTCACTTGGGGCCTCATATCACAATATCTTGATGCTAGCTATTCTGTTAGCTCCCCTTAGATTTACTAGAACAATTCTTAGGTAAGGAAAAGTGAATGATTCTTATGGGTATTTTCCTTCATAAATTTTCAATGTTTGATCATTTTTTTACTTAGACCAGATCCATAGGATTAACCTAGCCCCATTAAATCCCATGGGTTTGCCTTCTAACATACCATTAGACCTATGGAGCCGTTGTGACTCATGCACCCATATTTGAAACTACCATTTTACTCACACACATCACTTAAACAAGTTTACACACAAATTCCTTTGAAAACATTGTCGTTTCATAAAACATATATACATCACATAAATATAATGTTGTCTAAAAATAGTAATTTTAAGACATGGATTCAAGAAACATGCATCATTCATATCTAAAATAGTGTAAACCCACAACTCTCCAGCCAAAACTCTAAGCAAGTCAAATCCTCTTCCATCCACATATATCTTAGTGAGGTCTTCTGGAAGACACTTTCCTTTCTAACTTCTTGGAATTATTTCAAGTTTTCTTTAGGATAGAGTCTTTCTTTCATATATCGTTGAGGGTTTTTCTCACATTAACTACTTACTTCTCTTATCCGAGTTTCATCACCTTGATGTTGAGATCTAAAAAAGTCTTATGGTAATTCTTTATGTCCACACTTATGCACATAAGTTTAGGAGTTTTTTTATATTACTTACTTCTCTTATTTGAATTTCATCACCTTGATGTTGAGATTAAAAAAAGTCATACAGTCATTCTTTATGTGCACACTTATGTACATAAGGTTAAGAGTCTTCTTGTACTTAGAATTTTCTAAAATATTTGAGTTGATTCTAAATTTAGGTTTTTCTTTTAATTGGGGTTCATCCCATCTTGTCAGTAACTTAACAATCCTATTAATGTTGTAGGCTTAGGTATTATATTTCTATGTCTTAGGTGTTCTCTCTCTCTAGGCCTAGTACTTGGGGAATTTGGAAAGCATTCCAATAGTTTTTGTTTGATTTTTTGAGTTTTACAATATTCTCATTTTTCACATGAAAAATAAGTGTGTTAGGATTTCTCCTATTTCCTAAAAAATTATAAAAATAAAAAAATATTAGTTATGGTCAGTAGACTCAAACTTCAAACTATGAGCAGGTAAAAACAAGATTTAGATCTTCAAAATTAAGATCAAAGTCAATTTTTGGTTTTACATACTTGGAAGTTTTTTAGGGTCGTGAAAACGAGAGAAATTCATGTCAACAAAAAGTCCCGGTGTGAAAAACTAGCACTTTTAAACGACCGTGACTACTACCTCGACTTTTTCATGCGTGACTATCTCCTAGATACTCATGTTGTGAATTCCTCAAAATATTATCATCATTGGATTATTTTGAGATGTCTACAGAATCTAAACTATTTATTCGAATTTATTACAATGCGAATTGACATAAAAAGCTAAAAAGATGGCATAAAAGATCAACAAAGTTTATGTGGCCGTGAGTTTCTTGAGAAAATCACACCAAAATTATTTCATCAAGATAGACTTTTGAGGCGGGAAGGCTATTTCCATCCTCATGGTGGTGACAGGCTAAACCACTTAGGCATCATAGATTGATATGTGATTTCTACCAATTACATCCTCATGGTGAGAGGATAAACCACTTAGGCATCAGGATGTGATTTCTACGTAATTACATGCAAGTTGTCATGGTGATTATTCTATTTTCTCTAATCTTAGCTTTAATATTTGTGCACAAGTGATTCTCTATTACATTTGGTATGAGAGATTTGTTTTTCATCTAAAGGGATGGTGTATTTTAGAGAGAAGTTCACATGTGTGTCATTTTTTGTCATTTTTTAAATTTTCTTAACATTTTGGCAACACATGGTTTGGGCACCCCATTTGAGAGAAAGCATGTTTTGGACACAAAATTTGGGCATATTTTTTAGAAATTAGTGGAAACAGGGTGAGAAAAGTTATTTTTTACACGTTTCATCTTCTCCCTCTCCAAGCTTTCATGCAAATCTCCATACAACCCTTGTCTATGCTCCATTATGCACCTCATTTGTGAAAAGTAGCCCCACCATAGCTTACCTTGGCTTGCAAGCTACACATAAATCTCTCTTGTGGCTCCTTATCTTCACAAAATGCACCTATGAGAGGACACATTTTGTCATCTATGTTTTTGGATCTTGCAAGAAACATAAAGCTCTCTTATGGCTCCTTATCTTCATGAAATGCACCCATGAGAGGACACATTTTGTTAACTATGTTTCTTGCAAGTTGGAGCTCGTAGAGGTCACATACAAGCTATGGGAGACATGGAAGGTGTTTACAATCATGAAGAGCCCCTATTTGACGGTTCAATGGCAAGCTATGGGTAAGATTTCACCTCTTTATGAGATTTGGGGTTTCCTTAAAAATTAGGGTTTCTCATGCTTATTTTCACAAATTAACACTATAGCCATCTTTTACATGCTCTCTCCTCTCCTCATATATGTCACCAATGCTTCATTTTTGCAAAAGGAATTAGGGTTTCTAAGTTTTTCCCAAAATTGAGGGCTACTTCCATGAAATTTTTATGTTCTAGAGTGTTAATTCTCTTCCTCAAGCTCTCCTCTACCCTCCCATACCATTTTTATGCCATAATGTTCATAATTTAGGGTTTCTTAAGAGGATCAAGGTTTATTGAGAGGAATAGGGTTTACCAAAGTTCTCCAAGATTGGGTTTAGGAAATTTCTCCAAGATTGGGGTTTCTATTTCTCAGAAATTCAATCCATAATCCTCTTTCCCATGGTCTGTTCTATCTAACCATGCATTTCTTGACCCATTTGTCTAAAGGAATTAGGGCTTTATGAGAAAACAAGGTTCAAGATGGAATCATCATAAATCAAGGGTTTTCTACATTTCCTTGCTTACGTTTATGTTGACTTGGACCTCTATAGGCCATTAATAATTCTCAAAAGCCTCTTCTAATAAACTTTATACTACACATAAGAAGAAGCCAACATTTAGATTGATGGAAGAAGGAATCATGCAACTACATATGGTTTTTGCTTTTATTTTACCATGGTGAGGGCATGCATTACTATTCTACTTATGAATGACCACTGGAAGTGTTGGAGCAATGAACTTTGGTGATGGAAGTGAAAAATGTACATGATGGAAGAATGAGTTCATGCCAAGTTCTTGTGATATACATGAACATTAGTGCATGCCTTCAATTGTAAGCTCTCAAACCTTACTTCCTCTACATTGCCAAAATTTTATCTAAAATTGTACAATTTTATTTCAAGTATACACAATAGTATCTAGCATGTTGAGAGGGTACCCCTTGACATTTAGTGGAGAGGCCAAGAAGAGTATGTCTTGAAATCTCCTTCCCCCACGAGTGCTTTAAATTATGTAATTTCATTTCAAGTATGCATAATAGTATCTAGCATGTTGAGAGGGTACCCTTAGCATTTTTTAGAGAGGCCAAGGGAGAGCATATCTTGAACTCTCCCTTGCTATGAGTGCTTTGGTAAAGTGGTAAAGAGGGGGTTAGGTATGTGGTGGTGAAGACATGGACCCAACCTTTGACTTGGATTAAAAACTTGGTAAAGGGGTGGGAAGGCTTGCTAGGAGATCGATAATAAGCAAAACCTCATCATCACTTTATACTTCGAATTAATTGCAATGTGTCTATCAACAAGAAAGAGGCAATGTGTGACAATGCATGCATCAAGGAATGAGATTATGTGATGCAAGGGCCAATGATGGTAATTAGAAATGCATGCATCAAGGAATGAGATTATGTGATGCAAGGGCCAATGATGGTAATTAGAAATGGGACTATCAAGCAAGAGGCAATGTGTTGATGATGTGAATGAGATTATGTGATGCAAGGGCCAATGATGGCAATCGACAATGGGTCTATCAAGCAAGAGGCAATGTGTTGACAATGTATGTGTCAATGAATGGGATTATGTGATGAAAATGCCAATGATGATAATTGTCAATGGAAAATGATAAAAAAATAAGAGATATCAAGGTTGTGATGATTGCCTATGCATGCAGTACACATTAGTGATGCCTCTTGAGCAATTTTGGTGTTTAGGGAAGTTGTAGCTTCACAACAAGAATTGTCTGCACCAGAAGTATAAACTTGTCTAAAGTGTGAAAGTTCATTGATTGTGGGAATGGAAACCTTAAGGGGTGTCAAACCCTTAAGCTCTACCAATCCAATTTCTTGGACTCTTTATAATCCAATCTCATGAGAGGGAAGCTAGAAAGCTTTCTTTCTACCTACACTATCTCTTTGTCTCAATCTCTCACTCTCCATAACTAGCTAATCATAAGACAATAATCATACAA
The DNA here is from genome assembly GCF_041138505.1 of Cibotium barometz. NCBI lineage: Eukaryota > Viridiplantae > Streptophyta > Polypodiopsida > Cyatheales > Cibotiaceae > Cibotium > Cibotium barometz. The sequence goes on from NC_141079.1 coordinate 14,219,613, forward strand.
GTATTAAGCTCTCAACATGCACACACACACACAAGCATGAAAGCATGACAACATAGCTCATAGCCATAGACATGACAGATATGGAAGCAAGAAAGATACAAGAAATCACAAGACAATTTAATAAAGAATCTCTCTAAGCTAGAGCTCAATGTTATTACCAAACATTTCTTTACACAATCCCATAAGTCACTTATATATAATTGGGGCTTTGCTTGATAGCCCACACTTATGGGGTGCCTAAAACATTGGATTTCATTAAAATGGTGGGCCTTTGTCCATATAAAATGTGAAATATCTAAGCTAAGGTGGGGATTACAAAGAGTGTATAAAAAAGGAGTAATAACCCCCTTGCCTAGTAGCCTAGTAGCCTAGCTTCTATCCTCATATAGAAGAGGTTATCTAAATACGATTGGGTTGATGGTAAAATTACAAAGAGCCTTAAATTAGAGAGGTGGATGAATGGAAAAGAGCTCAAAAATTTTGAACTAATGCTTGGAAAAATTCTTGAATGTCCCCCTGTGGCGATGAGAGCAACTTTAGAAAATTCACAAGATATTTATTATACCATAGCCTCTTTGAGTACATATTCTAGCTATAGATTATGAAATTGGCATGTAATGGGGATCTATATAGACTTTGGGAACTTGGGACATGTCTGTATGTATCAACATTAGCTTAGCCCAATAGCAATAGTCATGCATTCCTATGTCTCTTACTCCCCTATGAAGGCAAGGCAACAATTGCTCATTTGTTAACCTTTCTCTAGGTACACCTTGAATTCAGGTTTTTTTGATGCAAGATATAATCTCTCATAGACTTGTGCTCTTCTTGCTTAATGTTGTATAGTTGAGCTACAAGGCTCCACTTTGTGTAAAACTTGGTATGGACACATTCTTAAGTCATGTAAAGTTAATCCTATCATTAGGCTTAAGCGATCAATAACATTGGTGTGCTTTCACTTCTAATGTAATAGAGAATGTAAAGGTTTTCATTTGGTCACTAATAGGCCCACAAGTTTTGCACATTGATTCAAATATCTTAAGGTGTTGCATGGCATTGCCATCACTTGAGAATTTTCACATTAGTCTTGCCACATGGTTGGGCTTAATTGGTGTTACCCTTTGTGGTATTGGCATGGTACTTGACTTTCTTTTGCAACACCCCTACCTATTTCTTTAGCGATTCTTAATAGGTCAGTAGGTGTTGCTGGTAACTCCTATGTGAGGGGTCATTCTAATTGGATCTCCCTTGTTGGTGGTGGGGACTCATGTGCCAACCTTCCTATGGCTGCTCCACCTTGCCTCAACCTCTACTAGCAACTCTAGCATGTCAATTTTTATATACTGCTTGTGATCAAATGACATATGCAAATGAGGACGGTAACACATACATCCCTAGAGTGGCCAAGGAAGTGGGAAGGATGGAAACACGTACATCCCTATAGTGGCCAAGGAAGTGGAGGATGGAAAGGTCTAGGAAAGGGGATTTTTCCTATGCAATAAGACTTGGAGTAGCCTAGGATGTCAAGGCCAAGTGAAGTGAGTACCTCTCTTGATGAGGAAACTACTACTAGAAATCCCTAGGGTAACAGGGGAAATTTTGTTGTATTTGGTAAGGGAAATTTTGTTGTATTTGGTAAGGGAAATTTTGTTGTATTTGGTAAGGGAAATGAACCGCAGTCCTGAAGCTAAGGTGAGGCTTCCCTCTACATTAGACCCAATAGGGGAGAAAAATCATCCTTGAAAGAGGATGGATTACTAAGTAGGACTGCAACATTGAGTGGAGGACGAAGACTATAATTCTCAAATCCAAGCAAAGAACCACAAGTGTCCTTATCATCTGAAAACTCCAAGCCTTGTTGAAACAACCCCAACCTTTCCAGACTTCACCAATAAATAGGTGCCAGCAAGCCAAAAGCCGAACGTAAGGTAGATAAACCCAAGCCTAAACTAAGGAGGAACCACAAGAGGAAGCCGAAGAATCACTAATCCCTGCTAGCTCCACTTCACCACCAATGCCCAAGGATATACTTAGATAGGTGTGGGGACCAAAAGTTTCAACAATTCTAGCAATTATACCACATGCCTCTCTAAAAGACAAAGTAAAGCAAGCAAAATGGGTGTGGATCCCAAAATCAAGTATACCTTACCTATAAAGGAGAGCATATGATAAGCTGATATAGATCTCAAAGCTGGAGAACAATAGGTAAAGATATGATATACCCACCCAAGGATGGATAACCATAGAACACTCCCTCAAGACCCAAGGCTATTATCAATAAAAAAGGCTTGATTTGGTTTCCAAAGATTGAGTTCACAAAGGGAGGCTGTCATCAACAATAAATCAAAAGAGTCAAAGAATGTAAAAAATCATCATCGTGTTCAAAACTAATCCATAAGCTAGCCAAGCCACAATAGGTATGGGTACCCAACAGGACCAACAAGGGCAAGGCTGAAGTAGAGGAACAATTGACCTTGGCAGAGTGGGAACAATTCCAAAAGAAAATCTAGGACCTCTATGAATAATGTTCCTCTAAGTCTGGTCTCGACAAGTAAACCTTGCCATGGATTGGCCCAAATTACTTAAAGTCTTCAATCATGACATGGGCAGAAACCTTGTTTGTAAACATGATAACATCACCCTCATACCAAATCAGAGGACAAAGAAAGTTGTTGCTTAGTTAAGAGAAGCACCTGGCATAGCAAAGCAAGACTAAGGGGCTAATTGTCAAGCCATCAGAGTCCGAAATGTGCCGAGGGAATAAGAGTCAAGAGTCGTGTTACTAAAGGTCAAAATGTGCCGAGTATTAATCCTAAGACAATATGCACATACTTGATCACAAGGTCTTTAAGACCACCCAAAGTGGTGGCTTAGATATCTCTATTTAGGGAAGTTGTAGCTTTATAACAAGCTTTGTCTACACCAAGGAGTACAACCTGTCTACAGCATAAAAGCACATTAAACATGGGAATGGAAACCTTAAGGGGGTGGTCAAGCCCTTAAGCTCTACCAATCCAATACTTGGACCTCCAAAATATAATCACTTATTGATGAGGGAGAAGCTAGCAAGCATACTCTCTTCTTACACCATCTCTCTCTCTCTCTCTCTCTCTCTCTCTCTCAATCACACCACATCTAGTTAATCATAAGCAAGAATCAAGCTTACCTCAAGCACACACACACTCAAGCACTCACACATATAAGCAAGCAACTCAACAAGACTCCATAGCTAATGATAATCATAAGCATACAATAATTATGAAGAGATTAAGATAAGCAAGAATGAAGGAGCTCCCAATCTTGAGCTCACACGTAGATTGTATTCTCAAAAGTGTCTTTACACACACTACCATAAGTCACTTATATATAAGTGGGCTTTGCTTGGCCACCCACACTTGCCTAAAACATGTTCTCATTATAAATTCAAGCCTTATATGGGTTAGCTTTTGTTACAATGGTGGGCCATATACAATGTGAGACATGTAAGCTAGGGTGGGGATTATAGGGAGTGTACAAAAAAGGAATAACAACCCCCTACCCTAGGCTAGCTTCTATCCTTAGAAGTATCATTATTGCAATTGAGCTAAACAATTGAGTGGCATGAGCAAGAAGTTGGATGGTGTCATGTCAAAGAAGAGGATTAATAGAAAAAGATTGGAAGATCTTTAACATGCCACACTGGAAAAATTCTATCATAAAGCATCCACGAACGTCCTTTGGTGATGAGATATGAGGTAGCAAACTCACTCATAGTAGCCATAAATTTGCCTCAAAGTTGGGTCGATGGCAAAGTTAAAGGCTAATTTCTACACTTCACTTTCATGGTATCTCTTTACTTTATTGAAACCTATGAGGTAAATTGACATGTGGAATATCTTACAAGTGGCTTGGATGTGTAGATCCTCAGAATCCTTGTGTTCACCCATGAATAGGCTCATGACTTTGAGCATCCGCCCACCACTGCTCGGTGATAGCTTCACCTAGCACAATAGAGAGGGTAGCTTTGGAAAATTGATCAAAAAAGAGTTGGTGTTTTCCACTCAAATTATGTCCTCCACGAATAGATCCTTTTGATCGGCATGTATTGTGGATCTATTTGCTACTGGGTCAATGCCTTATAGTATGTGTGCCTATATTATGGGCCTCTTGAAAACCATATGAGCCACTAGGCTGGCTAGTTTTCCATTATGTTACATGTGAAAAAGTTATCCTTTTGCAAATTGTGGTAGCCTGCCCTTTCATATTCTATGTGATCTGTGTTCCATTGCTTGCATCTAGATTTTAATATTGTTTTAGTAAAGGCAACTCCATCTTGTGGATATCTAGCATCACTAGAGAAGACTGCACTCTATGGTGAGCTATTGTGTAGATGAAAGTGTTATACCTTTGAATTTCTCTTTTGCATAGCACGCTGACTTCTAAATTCTTGATCAGTTCCCCCTCCTCATCCGAACTTTCCTCTCCTGCACTTTCTTCTTGTTCCAATATTAGCATGTGATTGAGGGTCCCAAATCATGATTCTTCCATAGAAATAGCTATTAGAAAGGCCTTGGGATCTTCAATGTGGTTTGGTGGGGGGTAGTGTCGAGGCTTATGCTGCTTCCTTTGTGGGCTTGTAGAAGGAGGTAGATGTACAAATTCAATGTGTTGAGACTGTACAAGTTGTTCTCCTTACCTTGCTTATTTGTTATGTTCCACAATCTTGTTTAATCATCATGTACCTCTATTTGTTTGGTGACCACGGCTTCCTTCTAGCTGATTTTCTTTATTTGGCCAGCCTTGCGTGTATTTCTTTATCTTTGGCTCTTATCTATGATCACTCGATCCCGAGCCTTCCCTATCTTTGTCCATCTTCCTTTATCTTTGGCTGACCCTGGGTGTCTTCCTTTATCTTTGTCTCTTATTTGTGTGATCACCCAATCCTAGGCCTTCCCTGTGTTTGTCCTCTTACCTATCTTCCTTATTCCTTGCCTTGTTCATCTTCACCTTCCCCCTCCTTTGATCTATCTAAATCCTTTGGGGCTTTTTGTTTCTCCAGAAACTCCAATTCCTCAAGGAGGCCTTTGACTTCTCCTTTCTCTTCTTGTGGGATTTTTTGAGGATAAGCTACATGCTTTATTCCAAAAAAAGAAGCATTTTCTTCAATCTAAAGTTATCAGTGGGACACAGAGATATAGTAATAGAAAGTTTATAGGTACATAAACCGGGCATACAATACCCATAAGATTTTTGCAAGTCTTTGCTATCATCTTCTTTCCCATGTCCTCTAGCCACATTAAGTTTGTCTTGAAAATGGCCATATCCATTGGCACTCTTACCATCATCGGTTGTGTCAACTTAATGTACTCTTCTTCTCATTCAAGAGGAGGTTATTTTTCAAATAGGAATATCCGTACAATGTAGTTAGTGACCATGGGGTGCATCTAAGCTTGATACAAGTTGCTAAAACTTTACAAGGCTAGGGTCCCTTGAAAAAACATTATCGTTACATGAGCCTTTAGAGCCTGCAGAATCTGCCTACATAATAATCTAGCAAATTGTAATAGGGAGAGTGGCTCATCGAGCATCATCCCTTGGAAAATAAGTACTAGGCTCTTGCTATTGCATATAGGAGGTCAGGGAGTATTAATGCTACATCCTTTAAGGTTGCCTCCCTTTCCTCATGGGTTTGGCCAAGAGTGCAAGGAGTGGAAGGCTTGGCCTCTTGTGCATGTCTTTGCCCTATGTCGTATGCATCCTTTAAGGTACTTCTAATTGCAAAAGCTATAGTGTATTGTAGATAATGTATTTTGCACACCCCTTTTCTATGTTTAGGCTTAGCAATGTTATAAAATCTACATCTTCATTTGTAGCTAGCAACTGGGATGATTGTTTGGCATTCTCTAAAAGTTTTTAAAACTAATTTTCTATCTACAATTACATGAAGAGTGTAGAGGGGGTGGCTTGACTTTGTGTTAACAGTGGTTATGTGTGGGGCATGCTAGGGTGCTATTATAGCTTGTTGATGTGCTTATGTCTTAGCCTTTGTCTCCCTGCCTTCTTCGACCTAGTCTTTACCCTTGTCTATTTCTTGTTGGGCACCCTTTTGTGCTTTGATGTCAGCCTCCATCTCTTCCAACATATTTCCTTGCTCATCAATAGAAAATTTGGGCTTCTTGGGTTGTGATTCTTCATTGTAGTCATCTCTTGGTCTCTTGTCTTTTGTATCCTTCTTCTACTCACAAACTAGCACAATAGGTGGCTGCTGCAAGTGGTGGCAGAAGCTAGTCCAACGAGTCAATGGCTTTGGTATATGACTCGTGTGAGCAGAGGAGATATTCCTAGGTAAGGATCTTTAGGGTTCTTTAGTGCAAACACCCTTTTAATCTTTGCATAGATTAAAAGGGTTCTTTAGTGCCAACACCCTTTTAATCTTTGCATAGATCAGCTCTACTAAGATTTCTTTTACACCTGAAGCGAATTGGGGCACATGCAAGCTCTATTGAACTAGGGTGAGCAGCCCTAGTTCAATTGAACTAGGGTGAGTAGCCCTACATCCACCAAGTACTTAGATCCATTTCTCCTCCTAACTCATTCAAACTTGACTCTTATGCTTACCGCATCCCACATCGGTGACTTAATGAACATTTATTCTTATCTCTCCAACACAAGCGACTCGACTTGTGAAGTAACAATTGGTGTTCATGTGTGTATGCGAGGTGGACCCTTTTAAGGAATTATGCTTGGGCATGTTTTGGACTTTCACATCTTGGCTCTTGACTCTTATGTCTTAGGCTCATTTTGGGCCCTTTGGAAACTTGACTTTTGAATGTATTTTGGCGTCCAACAACTTGACTTAGAGCTAAATGCTTACGTGATGGTATACCTCTATTGCTATGCTTTAAACAACGACATCTTTAGCTTTGTTATCCAAGTTAAAGGGTACCTACATCATCTTGATGATCTTGGATTGTACCTAAGTTAAGAATGAGCCTTTAGTTTTTGAGCTATCTTGTGCTAGGATAGTCTTGACAGGGTGCTTTTCAAAGGGTTCAGTGGTTAGGGATGTTAGGATTTTGTGTAGAGTTGAGGAAGAGGGTAGTTCTTGGATTTTCTTTTGAAACTTTTCCTACTCTTCCACAATCCATGTGTGATCTATCTTATCTTTCCCTTTATCTTGCTTTTAGGGCATCTATACCTACTTTGATGTGAAATGTCGATGCATGGTCCTTGATTATGATGATGATTTTGTTAACTTTGCTTTTGTCACTCTAGGAGGGTTACATCTTCATGTGGATTGCATTTTTGGCATCTAGATTTGGCTTCTTCCTTGGTAGTATCCTAGGGCTATTAGTGATATTTGTGTGGTCACCCATCGCTATGTAATATAATCACTATTTGGCTTTCAAACTTCTTCTCAGCCTAGGGATCCACACCAATTTGTCTTCAACTTGGGTTGATATTCTTGGGAAACTCTCCTTTGCAATATCCAAACCTATATAGGCTTTTTGTTTTTGGGATTTGGTGAGTTGGTGGGCACATAGGTTGGCTCTACCTTGGTACCCACACTTGCTTCTTCTGGGTTTTATGAGAGAGACTAATGTAGCAAGATTATAAATATTGGTTGATAGCCTTGGTGTCTCTTGTAGTGTCTCCTTGGTTTTTGATGAAGTTTTTCCTCTTTTGGTTGGGATTTTGCCTCCTTGGCTTTATAGGATGTAGAAAGGATTAATTGGATGAGGCCCTAAGTTTATGGATAATTACACTTACCAGCTTTTAACAATGTTAATAACCTCTCAATCTCAGTAGAGATCTGTCTTGGGTCTCTTTTGACGAGAAGAACAATTACTGCCTATTGTGCAAATTGATTATGGTTGTCCTCATGGTCCAATCTATGCTCTACAGTTGTGCTTGGCTATCCATCCCCTTTCAATGATGATCTCTTCTAGCATGTTTCCTACATTCATAACATAGAAGCTACCTTGGTAAGAATTGATATGAAACTTGAGATTTAACCTCCCTTTTCTTTGGAGTCCATCGAAACCACATCATAAGAGTAGTCATGAGCTAGCACTTCAGCTATCTTAGGGACAATTTTCATGGCATTTAAACATTTCATTATATCCTTCCAACTAGAGTATAATTCCTCAGTTGCCTTCAAGGCTTCCACATATTGCAAGTGCTATTCTTGCCCCTTAAATTCTTGGTGCGTTTTTGGCTCTAATTTTTGATAGTTTCTTAGATCTTTTAAGTAGAGGTTCTCTCTTCTCAAGGAATTCTTTGAGAAGGGCTTGGTGTTCTGGTGGTGACATTTCTCCTTCATCTTCTTTTCTCTTAAAGGAACTACTTGGTGCAAGACTTGCACTTAAGCCCTTGATTGGTACATTTTTTGGCTCTTTGGAAGACTTTTTTCTCATTTTTTTATTCCTTCATCCTTGGTGGAATAGGGTCTTTGTTTTTGGAAGCACTAGGGTCACAGTCTTGACTGGGATTATGTCTCTATACCATTCTTATCACACAAAAATATGTTCCCATGGGTGTAGGACACACATCCATCATGGCTAGCAAGTTCATCTAGTTTTCCTTCTCTTCAGGGTCTAGTAATGAAGCTATGGAAGCTTTATCTTCTGATTGCATCTTTTGCCACCTTGCCTACCATTAAAGTGGTATATATGTAGTATTAAGTCTAAGCAAGCCATTATATTTGACCCCAAGTCATCGATATGTGTTCTAGGGTGACTCCTTTATACTTATGATCTTTTAGTTTTACCTTAACAGTATTTCCCCCTCTTGATGGAGGTAGATGATGTCATAATCCCAATCACATAAATCATCAACAATTGGCACATAAATGGTCTTTCAACATCATAGTTAGTGTTATATGCACATTATGTGTGCATATACTAGGAGGCTAACCCATATTAGACTTGTGAGCATGGGAGCATGGGAACAAGCTCTAGTGGAGCATGGGTTAGGGGACTAACCTTAAGGGTTAAGGTTAGGGTTAGGCATCCAAGGGTCACACATGGGAAATGGAGAGTCAAGAGTCACTTGAGGGCCCTCCTATATAATAGGGGCATGGGGCACACTCAACGCAGGCTTAGGCTATGGTCTCTTGATGTTATCTTGAGGCTAGGTTATGTTATGTTCTCTTGTGTAGAGGATCATAACTACTCACCTACCATTTCACACTATAGCTTCATGCTATTGGATTGAAGTTATACCTCTTGATGGTATGGGACATCAAGGTAAAGGTATAATGTACTTCATTATAATTCTTGGTGCATCCCTTGGGCTCGGGGGTGGTCGGGTGGATGAGTTTATGCTTGATTTATGCATATTTATGCATAACAATTACCTAGAGAGATCTTAGGATTTTTACAGTGGTATCAGAGCAATCTCTAGTTAATTGTTGTTTATTTTTTTTCTTATTAATTTTTAGTATTTTTTTGAAGTAAATTTTAATATTTACTAAATAAAAATATTATTTTGTTGATTTGTTTTGATGATTTTACACGTGGATCATCAATATGGTGGTTGGAATGCGTGTTTCTTCTATTCAATGGACGAATAAACGCTGTGGGAGAATTCTGTGAGTTTAATGCTATTTTTCTCTATTTTTTATGGTTTAAAATAAGCATTAATGATTTTTTTTTACCAAAACACCATATATTTTATTATGGATATTTTTGGTAGAATGAATTTCCCAATTTTCTACAAATTTTAAGAATTTTTTTCTAATTTTTTAGAATTTTTTGAGCATTTTTATAGTTAAAAAGGTATTTTTAATGCATTTTTGCGGGTTTTCCGTGGATATTCTATCCATTTTCTACCAATTTTTTGCTGAAATGCAGTAGGGGCAGCATGTTGATGCATGAAATGCTCTCCCGTGTGCATGGGACCCTCTTTGCCTCTCAATTCTTCTTCGCCTCTCAATTCTGATTTTTCGTTCTATTTTTCTCTCGCCCGTGTGATCGCCTCTTAATAGGCATAATTTGATTGAATATTAATCATAATTAAACTTAATTATGATTAATAGAAGTTTAATTAAATTCTTAATCAACCTCCTATCTATTAACAGAGACGGAGGGGGTGGAGAAGGAGGGATGGAATGGCGAAGAAGGAAAGAAGAGAGGGAGTCCTTTTAAAACTTTCTAGTTGACTAATCCTTGAGGTTAAAATTAGGTGGAAAGATAAGGAAATCGAGGTTTCAACTTGGGAGTCAGTTGAGATTGTTCAGCGCAGTTCTCCTTCTTTTCATTGCAAGAGTGTAATGTTTTGAGAGAGGGGAAGTATGTTATATGCACATTATGTGTGCATATACTAGGAGGCTAACCCACATTAGGCTTGTGAGCATGGGAGCATGGGAACAAGCTCTAGTGGAGCATGGGTAACCTTAAGGGTTAAGGTTAGGGTCAGGCATCCAAGGGTCACACATGGGAAATGGAGAGTCAAGAGTCATAGAGGAATCACATGAGGAGATTATCTCAAGTAAGGAAGAAGATTTGCTTACAAAAACACTAGAGCCTAAAAAATAGCTCAAAAATGAAACAAAAACATTGGAAGAACTCCAATAGCGTGCAAAAAATAAAGAATTTGAGGTTGCTCAATTTGCACATCATTAAAAAAAAAGGCTTGATCAAGAGAGGCAATATGCCCTTAGAGAATCCCTAATGGGAGGATACACTAAGGAACTACCTTCAAAATATGCATGGGTGCCACATAAATCTAAACCTAACTCATTACCAACCACACCATCCTATATGGGTATAGATGAGGAGTCAATAACAACACTCGGAAATGTGCCATCTTTAAGGCATGTATTGAAAGGAGAAATGGGAGTCTCGAGAGCAATCCTATTATCCCCAGTGACTATAACCATGGTGGAATACTTGGCATGCAAGCTGGAATACTTGGGATGAATTCCATCAATGTATGAAAGAGAACCTTAAACCTATTGGGAAAATTGAGGAGACAGACCAAGCTAAAGTAGATAACCCATGATGGATATTCAAGGATGTTCCACTCAGTACGGTTGGGAAGTACTATGAGGGTGATGATATGAATGCCACCATTCTAATCAAATTGTGAGAAGTGACCACCACCACTATATTTCCTCTCCTAGGTTAAAATAATATTCCCTCTCCTAGTGACCACCACCACTGTATTCCCTCTCCTAGGTTAAAATAATATTGTAACTTCTTAGGAAGGTGTTCTTCTAATCCTCTAAATTTGTCCTTCTTTTCCATGGCTTTCTTGGCTAATTTAAGAAACTTGTACTTTCATTCCATTATGATTGATCCGATTTCACTTTCCTTGCCTTGTTCTTTATCAAGAGTAATTTGAATTAGCCATTGTGGGATGATTGCTATTTCTACATAGCTTGGATCATCAAAATATTTTTACCTCGGAGTTACATTCCTCTCTATGAGCTTGTGAGGATTTTCTAGCTTTCTCCTAGAGTTTTAGGATTCTCTTTATCAAGATTGGTCCATTGAGACTATTTAACCTTTTGCTTTATCCAAGGTTATTTGACTTACTCATTTTCTTGAGTGAGACAGTGATTGATCATGATTATAGAGAAGAGGGTGATTCAAGATTTCTAGCTTAGCCATTTCCTCTAGGAATAATTTTTTACCTGATTAGTAAGTAGAGAGAGGGCATAAACAAGAGGGATTGACACACCTCTTAGCTTCTTTAGCCTATCCAAAGACACTTCCATGATCTAGGACAAGTGGTCTAACCATTAGTACTATGATTCCTTGCTAGAGATTGCTAGAGAGCAAGAAGGTTCTTGACATGAATATTGCTCCATGAGCTCTTGCTAAGCTTTGGTTCTCTTTGATCTTTCTATCATCAGCTAACCTCTATTCTTTATAATTCTTCCTCACACACCTTAGGCCTCGTCTTGTGCAGGTACTGATTTTACGATCTAGTATATGTAGCTAGTCAACATGTGATAATCTGATAGTAACCCTTCACTTTCATCATTTTCCTTTGATGGGGTTCTCATGTAAGATTCTACATCTTTGTACTTCTTTCCAAGGCAATGTTCTAGAGCAATCATGTAACTTAAATGATTAGGCTTTGTGTGACTTGGAGATAATAGTGGAAGGTCTATGGGGAACCTTGGTGTCCACATTTGTAAGCTAAGATCTTTAAGGGGGAATCTTCTTTTGCTTGGCCTCTACTATGATTTCTCTACATCTTCAACTCTTCCATGTTTCCTTAAGGGTTTAGCTTCACCTCCTTCAATGGTGGGTAGGTGGTGTCAACTCTATTTGTTTTTTACGAGAGGATTTTCTTCTTCTAAAACTTTCTTTGTCCCCTTGGAAGCTCTTCTTATGGCACCTCTTTCTCTTGCACTACTACCTTGACTTCTCGAGCATCTTCCTTTTATTTTTCTTCTTTTACCTTGCTCTTTATTGGATATTCATGTTGTGGGAAGGGTACCTAGGACTCTTTAAGGATTGTAGGTTGCAGGGGCTCTTCTAGTAGAAGCTTCTCTTCCATTGTGTGCTAGACAGTCTTCTGTATGAAAGAGTGGAGGCTCTTGTTATTATACCTACTGACTCTTTCAGGAATGTAGGTTGCATAGGATCTTCTAGCAGTAGCTTCTCTTCCACTATGTGCTAGATAGTCTTGTGTATGAAAGAGTGGAGGCTTTTGTTATTATACCTAATGAGGAGATCCAATAAAAAATGTGACCTAAAGTTTAGTGAAAGTGACACATTGAATTCTTGTGCCAGGATCTACCATGGTAGAGAATCTTGTTAGGGATGGAGGCATGTCTTCCTGTATATATTCTTCATGTACATATTATTCACCTTCTTTTGAAGCCTCTTGTCCACCCTTTTTCTTCACCTTATTTTGAATCCTCATGTCCACCCTTTGTTTCATGATCAAGTGAATGGGATCAAAGTGTTAATGAGAACCCTTCTTCAGAGGAGGATGTTTTACGATCTCCCACCAAATGATCACTTTACTAAGGCACAATAACATCACTAGATATAACAAGTTAATCTATGCAATTATTATCTCCACCACAAGCTAGCAGAGGCAACCCTGCATATCTACCACATGGATTGCCTATATTGAAAGCTTATCTAGAGGCCAAATGGAAAGAATGGTGGGAGAATAATCTAGAACACTTAAGGGTTCAATTTACACGACCCTTAAAAAAGGGTAATTTCTACACTTAGGGCACCATCACAAAAATCAGCCAAGGTGGCAGATCCCATGGTTCTACACAATGCCTACATTTACAGTTACTTGATGATTGCTATCAATTAGCCATCGACTTTGAGGATAACATGCTTGAATCACCTCAGTGCGATGATGCCAAATCCTACCACCCTTACCATCGATTTTTAGAGTCTTAGAAACTACAGCGGAACCCCCATATTTCACCTATGTGGACCGCTCTACCCTTATGTCATAGTCAAGCTTAGGAATTTTCCTTGATGGTAAATAAGACTAATTATATTAGTCTCAGATCTTTGTAATAAAACTCATCCTTGTAAATATTTGGAAATAAAATGATTTCAATGTTTTACTCTCCAAAATAAGCATTGTGCAAGTATGAATCTTGTAATCTTAAAATTGTTTTTACAATGATGGCCAGGACGATCACCCTCTACTTCCCAATGCGCTTTACACTGATATATCGAGGAGAAGAAGCTCCTGCTCAAGCAAATGCAACCTCCCTCCTTTAAAGGAGAAGATTCAAAGATTGAGAAGGTTCAAAGATTGAGAAGGATGCTGAAGTCTGGATTGAAGCGATGGACGATTATTTCTCTGCCGTCGGTAGTACTAGAGTAGCAAATCAATCTATGCTTGCACAGTTTCGCCTCATCGGAGATGCTAAACTCTGGTGGAAATAGTGGTGCCGTGACAAGGGAGTCACCGAGCATTCTCAAACGTGGGAAGACATCAAGCAGGCCGTGAAGGAAAGATATCTTCCCCCTTCCCATGAATCCATAAAGATGAATGAGTTTTTTTGTCTTAGGCAGTCCAGCTTAACTCTTGAGGACTACTATTCCAAATTTATCACTCTTCGGAAGTATGCCCCAGCTATGACTACTTCCCAGCAAGTGGCTCATTTCTGCCAAGGGTTAAATGAACCATTAGATTCCCGCCTTGAAGCAATGAGGCCAAGCTCATTTACAGGATGCTCTCATATGAGCAAAGCCCCTTGTGAAAGAATTGAGTATTGACAAACCTAAGCCTCAAAAGAGATCTTACACTCAGACAAATCCTAAAGATCAACCCTACAAGAAACCCCAACAAAATTTCCCCTACTACAACAGAGGGCGACAAAGCAACTCTTTTGTCCCTTGCTCGTATGCTACTTCTTCCAGAGAAGGCCCTCTGCGTTTTGAGTGTAATGAGCTGGGACACTTTAGAGCCAACTGTCCCAAGATGGCAACATCATTTCCCCAAGGTGGCAGAGGAAATCAAGGCCGTGGAACCTCTATCCACCCACCAAGGTGCAAGAGGCGGTGGATGTGGCAGAGGAGGCCGCGGAGGAGCATTTGCTAGGACCGCCTGTATTATAAGTGAAGAACTGACCTTGGAAATGGCTGAAGAAGAGCGCGCCACTGTCCATGTGGCAGTAGAACACCAAGGTCCAAATAAACAATTTGGTGTAATCCAAACCCCAGCCACTCATCACGGTAAGCCATTTCAGCTTTTGATTGATTGTGGTAGTTCCTAGGTGTTTGCAAAAATTAAACTTGGGTCAAAAAACAACTAGAAGAATGACTATAGAGTTAGCTAGTGGGAAAGAAGTAGTATCTCGCCACTCTATAGGAAACCTTGATTTGAAACTGGGTGTAATGAGAAAACTCATGGCCACTTTAGAGTCTTGCCATTAGGAATTTATGATGGAATCCTTGGGATGGATTGGTTAATTGAAAACAAAGCTAGCATTCATTGTAACCAGGTGAGTATCACTTTTGAAAATGAGCATGGCCAAGTAATATCTATTCAGGGGATAACAGGAAAACCTAAATCTAGGGTAGTTAAGGCAAAACATCTTCTCAAGGGAACACATAAGGGTCAGCAAGTTTTCTTAGTCAAACTCAACAAAGCCATTGAACCTAGTAAAGGAGACAGAATAGTCTTGTCTCTCCAAGAATTCTCTGACATCTTCCCTGTGATGAGCTTACAGGGCTACCGCCTCCTCGAGAAGTCGATCATGAAATCGAGGTGATCCCTAGAGCTCAACCCGTCTTAAAAATGCCCTATAAAATGTCCCTTCCTGAAGCCATTGAACTTAAAGAGCAACTTACCTAACTCATTGAGCAAGGATTCGTACGGCCCAGTAGCTCTCCTTGGGGGGCACCCGTTCTTTTCCAAAAAAAGAAGGACAGAACTCTCCTCCTCTGCATAGATTATCGAGGACTAAATCAAGTCACTGTCCCTCGCATTGATGAACTTCTTGACAGGCTTCATGGGGCTGACGTCTCGCAAAAATAGATTTGAGGTCTGGTTACTATTAGATCAAAGTCAAGGAAGTAGATATACCGAAGATAGCCTTCAATACCCATTATGGCCACTATGAGTTTACTGTAATGTCATTTGGGTTAACTAATGCTCCTGTAACCTTCAATCGCCTAATGCAAGATATATTCCATCCTTACTTGGATGAATTTGTGCTTGTTTTTTTTGATGACATATTAATCTACTCCAAATCAATGGAAGAGCATGAGGAGCATGTGCGTAGAGTTCTGCAATTGCTGTGCAGACACAAACTCTATGCCAAGAAGAGCAAATGTACCTTCTTTACTCATCAAATTGAGTATCTTGGATTCATCGTCTCCAAAGATGGCATTTCAGTAGACCCCACCAAGGTCAAATATATTATGGAGTGGCCATCTCCTAAATCAGTTTGTGAAGTTCATGGGTTTTTGGGAATCACGGGATGGTATAGGATTTTTATTAAAGATTATGCCTTGGTAGCTGCACCTTTGACGGATCTTCTTAAGAAGGATTGCAAAATAGTGTGGCTGCCAATCCATTAAAACAGCTTTGATCAACTCAAGGTCATTCTTACTTCTACCCCAGTCCTGAAACTTCTTGATTTCACCAAGGAATTTGAAGTGGTTATTATTGATGCCAGTAATCTAGCACTTGGTGGTGTCTTAGGCCAAGAAGGAAGACCAGTCGTTTATACTTCCCGCAAGCTAAAGCAAATTATGCTACCCATGATTTAGAGCTCTTAGCAGTTGTTCATTGCCTCAAATTATGGAGACATTATCTCTTGGGGGGCAAATTCTAGCTTGTAACTGACCACAAAAGTTTGAAGTGGATCTTCACCTAGCCTAACCTCAACATGCGGCAAAGGAGATGGATTGAAATTCTATAAGAATATGACTTTGACATCAAATTCCGCCTTGGGAAAGGTAGCAGATGCACTTAGCCGCAAATCTTTCTTGAGTGCAATTTCAATGCCAAATAATCCCATACTGGTCAAGGTGGAAGAAGTCTCATCTCATGATCTAGATTATTAGAGGGTGATGAAGTTAGTAGAAGAAGGAGGAAATTTAGAGAAAGAGAAGAATCTAATCAAGGGATACTTCACTCATGAAGGAAGCCTCTACTTCAATCACAAGCTATGTATCCCTAAGGATCCTGCTTTAAAGAAACTAATCTTCCATGAAGCTCATGATTATCCTGTAGGATACCCAAGCTATGCAAAAACATTAAATACCGTAAGAAGGAGCTTTCATTGGGCAGGCTTGAAAAATGATGTCCTTCGCTACTTGAAGCAATGTCTCTCATGCCAAAGGATCAAAGCTAAAAGGGTCAAGATGCTTGGGAAACTTCAACCCTTGGATACACCCCAAATGAAGTGGGAGTACATTAGTATGGATTTGTCAATCACAAATCTCCCCACTGTTCAAGGAGGATATGATTCCATTCTGGTAGTAGTGGACTTACTTACCAAAGTAGCTCACCTTATACCAGCAAAGAAGACCTTCAAAGCTTCTGATGTTGCTCGAATATTCATCAAGGAAGTCCTCAAACTTCATGGTCTCCCAAAAAGGATAGTAAGTTACTGGGATTCTGACTTCACTTCAAAGTTCTGGCAGTCCTTATTTCAAGCCCTGGGAACTCAACTTTGCTTTAGCACAGCTTATCATCTAGAGACCGATGGCCAGACTGAGGGAGTCAATCAAGTAATTGAAGACACTCTCAGAGCATATTGTGGACAGGAACCAAGAAGGTGGATTCAATACCTTCCTCTAGTAGAATTTGCCTACAATGCATCTTATCATCAGAGCATATTGTGGACAGGAACCAAGAAGGTGGATTCAATACCTTCCTCTAGTAGAATTTGCCTACAATGCATCTTATCATCAGAGCAAAGGAATGTCACCATTTAAAGCACTCTATGGGCAAGAATGCTTGTCTCCTCTGGTGAATTTGCCTACAATGCATCTTATCATCAGAGCATAGGAATGTCACCATTCAAAGCAATGCTTGTCTCCTCTAAATTTCTCTGATCCGACCATAAGAGTTGAGGCATCCAGGAAAATGCTCGAAGAGATGGAGGAACAAACTAAGGCAATCCAAAAGGATATTAAAGCTACCCAAGATCGACAAAAGCATTATGTTGACACACCAAGAGGTCTAAAAGGATCTTCAAGGAAGGAGACAAAGTTCTTCTACGAGTGCAACCCAAATGAAGTTTATCACTTGGGAAATATAAGAAGCTCAATCCTAGGTATTGTGGCCCCTATACAGTTATCAAGTGTCTAGGTAAAAGTCCTATAAACGCTAACTCCCAGCCCATATCAAAGTCCACAATGTATTTCATGTAAGTTTGTTAAAACCTTATGTACCTAGTCTCAATCATATTCTTGATGATGAACAAGTTGTAATCCCTACTCAAGGAGTCCTTGAATTACAGCCCAGTAGCATCATAGATTCTAGGGAAAGGCAACTCCGAAATAGAACTCTTGTAGAACATCTGGTACAGTGGAAAGATTACCCTGAAGAGGATGCAACTTGTTGGGAAGATGAAGCTACACTCTTAAAGGATTATCCCCAATTCATGACGAGATGAGGACATCTTGATTTCTTTAAGGGGGGAAGGATGTAACATACCCATCTTCACTAATAAAGAAATGTCCATGTAATAGATAAATTTATGAGTTTTTATGGTATAAAAATCAATGATTTTATTAAATGAGTAATTTTTACTTAGAATCTTCAAAATTTGAGCCCAAATTTAATTTACGTGCGATTTTACCCTAGTATAGGATTTTACAGCATCCAAAACGGACACCGGATCAAGCCTATATGCAAATTTTAGTCATTTTTAGTTAAAAAGTGACGACCTTTAAACCTTAATAAATGCGCGACCGGGCGTCCGATTAACGAACGGTCTGCACCCCAAAGACCAGGAGAACCTCCCGGACAAAAAAAAAATTCACCCCTCGGGGCTGTCCGACACGCAAATCGAGACCACTGTCCCAAATTTGGGGACCCCGTCCCAAAATTTAGACTGTACACACTTACTAGGGTGCCCGTACGATGGCCGTACAAGAACCAAAGGACGGCCGCCCACTGTGTGGTCCACATGTACCGCTATACGTGGACACCCATGCTGCCTTAGACCAAATAAGGTACATGCATACCACTCCTTTCCCTGTTAACCAACACCGTACCTTTCCTACAGAGCCATGCAGGCCACTGATCTACAGCCTTTGCTGGTACACCATCCTTTCATTCTTACTTTGCGCAACGCCCGTACCCCGAGGTGCTCCATGGGCAACAGATTTCTGTGTGGCGTATGCTCTGATGTGCCGCCGTCCATACCGCTGTCTGTCCCTGTGTAGCATACTTTCTGTAGTATAGCCATCCCTTGCAGCCACCCCTCTCACACCCCCTCATTTGCCACTTCTCAAATAAGGCAATTTTCCTCTATCCCCCTCTTGCTAGGAGGCAGTGTCCTTAACTCTCCCCCCTGTGTGAAGAGACTTACAGTAGCCCTCAGCCCTTCTCCCCTTTAGCAAAACGTTTTTGTGTTAAGGACATCTCACAATTCGCCCCCCATTTGCGTGGACTTTAGTAAGAGGTTTTAGCCTTAAGAGAGGGTTCATGCGCTGTGGTCTTTCCACAGTGCATGAACCCTCTCTTAAGGCTAAAACCTCTTACTAAAGTCCACGCAAATGGGGGGGGGGGTGGGGCGGAATTGCGAGATGTTCTTAACACAGAAACGTATTGCGAAAGGGGAGAAGGGCTGAGGGCTGCTGTAAGTCTCTACAGGGGGGTGGGGAAGAGTTAAGGACACTACCTCCTAGCAAGAGGGAGATAGAGGAAAATTGCCTTATCTGAAAAGTGGCAAATGAGGGGGTGTGAGAGGGGTGGCTGCAAGGGGCGGCTGTACTACAGCAAGTACGCTGCTTAGGGACAGACGGCGGTACAACAGAGCATATGCTACGCAGAAATGCCTATTGCCCATGGAGCACCCCGGGGGGTTTATATAACTGTGGGGTACGGGTATAGGCGCTGCGCAAAGCAAGGACGAAAGGACAGTGTACCAGCAAAGGCTGTAGAAGATCAGTGGCCTGCATGGCTGTGTGGGAAAGGTACGGTGTCGGCAGTTAACACGGAAAGGAGTGGTACGCATGTACCTTATCTGGTCTGGGGCAGCATGGGTGTCCATGTAACGGTACGTGTGGACCACACAGTGGGCAGCCGTCCTTTGGTTCTTGTGCGGCCATCATACGGGCACCCTGGTAAGTGTGTATGGTCCAAATTTTGGGGCGGGGTCCCTAAATTTGGGGCATCGACACCTCGATTTGCATGTCGAACCGCCCCGAGGGGCAAAATTTTTTTTGTCTGGAGGTTCTCCTGGTCGTTGGGGTGCAGACCATTCGTCAATCAGACGCCTGATTGTGCATTTATTAAGGTTTAAAGGTCGTCACTTTTTAACTAAAAATGAATAAAATTTGCATACAGGCCTTGATCCGGTGTCCGTTTTGGATTCTATAAGATCCTATACTAGGGTAAAATCGCGCACAGATTCCAAATTTGGGCTCAAAATTTAAAGATTCTAAGTAGAAATGACTCATTTAATAAAATCATTGATTTTTATACCATAAAAACTCATAAATTTATCTATTACATGGACATTTCTTTATTAGTGAAGATGGGTATGCTACATCAGTGAGCAATGATCTCAGAATTGAGATCTGACTGGAGCATTTTGAGTGCGACAGCGAGCCCTACAAGACGACGTCCAAGGTGGCTCCTTCCCGGAAACGTCAGAATATTACTCGAAAGGAGCGCGCAATAACGAGATTAGAGAAGATGCTCCTGATGCGGCCCCAACCCTCGATTTACAAGCTCCTCAAGGAAATGGTGGCCAGGTTAGCTTGGTTATCTTTTAAAGAAGAGTTTTTTTTAATATCAGTGTTAATAAATGTGTATCTTTTTCTTTTAAAATAATGACATAAAATTGTATGAAGTTACGAATTGAGTGATGCTGCATTCAATGAATTGCATTGAAATTGTTATCTTTAAAGAGTGCAAGTTTTTCCTGGCTTCGACGCTAACTCCGTTCCATGCTTGTGTAGCCGGGCGGTGCCGAGCAAAGCCCGGGAATGGCCCAAGGTATCCCTCATACCATTGGGAGAATAAGGTTCGCCGATTGAGGCGAGAGATTATGATGCTGCCTAGTTCTGAGGGCCCAGGCTAGTATGGTGAATAAGCCCACCCTAGTGTGCAAACATCCCTCTAAGGGGCGGGAGGATCGAGCTATGGAGCCCAAGAGAGCGATAGGCCGGCTTGAGTCCTCGCCAGCCGGCCGACGATGAGGTGTATGGTCCTGTAGGGTTTTGCCCAGCATATAGAGGCTGGAAGGCCAAATTCTAGATCATCGGCAATATAAAGGAAAAGAATAAGAGAGCCGGTTTGGCTTGTATGAAATTGATTCATGTATAAACTTTTTTATAAATCTTGTCGTTGGCATTATTGTACTGTGGAAAAAGGCTGTTTTAACAAACCTTGTGAAAAGGGCCTTAATTAAGGAACATGTTTATTTATGTCAAACAGTGAGGTAGGATTAATTAGAACTCGGGTAGCTTTCCAACAGATTAAGTGAAAGCCCTACACTAGATAAATAGATTCTTGGGCAACTCTATTCTAGAAGACTAGGCCAGCAGCTATGCCTTGCATGGATGAGGAAAAAAGCGTTGCCTCTAGAAATCAAGTCTAGTAGTTCCCCAATTTATGATCAATTAATTACCCTATGGGTGATTTGATTTTTAGAAGATCACGCTCCCTCTGTGGGATAGGACTAGGTCTTACCTATGAATCATATCCTTGAATCTCTACATGGTCAAGGTGTCGATAAATAGGAAATTTTCTCCAAGTTAAGACTTAGTGGACTATCTTAAGTGTTTCCCCTATTTTAGAAGGGGGGAACCTTACAACAAGCCCTAGTTTGGGAAAGCTAGAAGAAGTTTGAGAAATAGTTTGCAAGCCAGTCGGGCCATTGAAATGGTCTATCCTAGACAAAACACTACGTGGGAATCAAAATAGTTAAATGTGCTAGAGCCTGTGTAAGAACGCAATGAGGGTGAGACCGACCTTGCAAAAGATGGGAAGAATGATTTATTCTCAAGGATGTTTGAGGAAAGAGGAGACTATCCTCTGTATGACTCAATAAATCCTAACCTAGAATCTTACGATAGTGATGTTGGTCGAGTCCGAAATCCCAGAGCGGTAGAGATGTGGCAAGGTTGAAAACGTTTCTCTCTACATAAATAAAAATGCCAATTGGAACCTGGTTGAAGGGAAGCCCCCTAATATGGATTAATTTAAAATATTGGTTGTGGGAAGGGAGAATGCAAGCCAATCAGCCAACAAGGAAGAGTTACCCTTACTTGTGGAGAGGTATTGGTTAAAGGAAGGGAGGACCTACCACACTTAGCTCAAATTTCAATTAGTGGGAAAGTATTAAGAGATGATGACACAAATACAACACCGTGGTGTATAAGGGCACCAAGCCCTTGCGATCCTTGATGGTGGAGAAAGAGTGATCTTCTTAACTAGAGTTGATTATGAAGAAAAAGTCAACATCAAAAGTGGTTTACCACATTTCTAACCTCCAATTAGCTCAAATTTCAATTAGTGGGAAAGTATTAAGAGATGATGACACAAATACAACACCGTGGTGTATAAGGGCACCAAGCCCTTGCGATCCTTGATGGTGGAGAAAGAGTGATCTTCTTAACTAGAGTTGATTATGAAGAAAAAGTCAACATCAAAAGTGGTTTACCACATTTCTAACCTCCAATTTTGAGCGTTTCATAGCTTGAGAGGTAGCCCTTATTGAGTAGACTAAGATGGTATGATTCCCTTCCCAATAGTAATTAGGGTTGATTCAAAAATTAGGGTTTTAATCCAAAACTTTCAAGAGGAATTTTGACCAAATTGTGCCATGACCTTTGCACACGAGCAACCAATCTCAATCCCAATTGCAATGTAGTAATATGTAACCAAAATTTGACCAAACTTCATTCATAATTTGGCATTCAATGTCCCAATGCAAGGCAAGTCAATGCTCATCGCATTATGCCACAAATCCATTACATTACCTCATTACATCATTTGGCTTCAAATGCTTGTTGATCATTTGGCTACCATAGCCATGGCATCTAATGCAATGTTTGTCGATGGAGTTCTTTTACTTTTGCTGATCTTTTGGCAAAGTCTTTCCACCCGTTTACCGAGTTTGAAATTCCAAGGCAAAGGGTGGGACCATGTCCACCACCAAAATATCTAGGATCCCTCTCATGCCCAAGCACTAGCATGATTTGAGGTGGCATAAAAGTTAAAATATACGAACTTATGGTGGATCAAAACAAACAACTAATGCCCTGATTAATAAACCTACTAATTAAATATTAATCACCAAGAAATTAAGCATGATAACAAACTCAGTAAATTAAAAACAATCTTCATTAATCTCACACAAATGAGTGTTGAGAGTACATCATTTTATAGCTCTCATGGAGTTCCATCCCACAAGATATGTGCACCCTTGTACCATCCATGTGTCCATAAATTCTCACACTCCATGTGCCACCTTGTACTTTCCATGTGCTACCTTTTTTACCATTGACTTCACCTTTTACAAGTGACCATACAAATCATAGTCTTTCTATTTCCTTTCTAATATTCATGCTTTCCTACTTGCTCTATATTTTTTGCACCCTCTCACATTGCTATTTCAACAATAAAGCTCATGAGAGTTCAAAAGAACTCTACCCTTGGCTTCTCCACCAATGTGCCAAGGATGCGTGCCCTCACACATCCTCCTAGCAATAACACTGTGAGAAAATGGAGATGTGTAAGAACAAGGACGTGGATAGAGAATTTACACATGAGTAAGCAATACACGATTATTGCCATTACAAATCACTTGTCAAGTTTATTTCTAATAGTCTCCTTGCTCTAATTTTCTTTCCACAATCAATGTCTCTTACTAATAGGCATACATCACTAGAAATGAAATGGTCTAGCCTGCCACCCTATCACTAGGCTTATGGAGCCGGCGTTAGCTCACACACCTATAATTGATGTTCTTGATTCATTACTCACACCCAATTGAAGTAATGAAAAAAAGTTCACATGCACATTCCATAGCATACAAGTCTTTTAAAAGCTGACATTATACTTAAAACCTTATACATCAAAAGTACTGAAAAACATATGTATTGAGAATTATATTGAATTCTTTGGAATATCATCCAGCTAGCAAGTAATATAATATCACATGTATGCAAAATATCTCCTCACACCACACCTCTGACTTGCAAGATATGCACCATTGAGCTCGAGCACTCCAACTTGTGTTACCATTTAGTAAGGTGCCCATAAGTCTTGCATCCCAGATCGGTAGGGGCCGCTTTTGATGGCAATATCCTCTAGGTTATGTTCACACCAAAGTCTTCCAACCATTGACATATGAGTCTAGCCCAAACTTGCCTAGCATATTACACTTTGGAGATGCCTCTATCCTCAAACTAGGAATTTCAGGAGCACACTTGCCTGAGATGGGTTAAGGTCTCGAATGAGTGTCTTCAGATAGGACTCACCACTCGGATGACATCACATCAACTTGTGAGGTACTACCTTCACAAGATTCACTAATTATTTTAATAAATAGTATCCAAACAAATGTCAAACATGATCAAGCATTGCAAAACGGGGTCGCAAGTTCCGATGAGACAGTGGTCCTCCATCGAATCTTTAAATGTGTTTTTCCTGATCAAATCAAACTTTTTCCAAGCCTTTGAATAATATTTTGGGGCCTTTGAGTCTATTTTCCCTTAAGTTTAAAGGTCTCTAAAGGTCAACTCTTTTGATCCTTTAATTTCTCAACTTCCAAGCTTATCGTTTAGTGAGACCAATAATACCAGACTTCTAAAAAACACATACTCTTAATTTAGACTAAAATCACTTTTCTTTAAGGTTAAAGCTTTATATAATATGACAATGCACTTTCACTCATCCTTTTTGGGTTCAGAACTAAATTTTAATCATACACCTAGCTTGTATTAAGGTTTTGATCATAGCACAATTCTTGATGATAATTTCTACTATCTCAAATAAAAACTATTTTAAGTAGTTTTTCCAAGGTAAGCCAACTTCAAGGTTCCTTCTTCCCAAGTTAGGTCTTTTCTTCTCTTTTCTATAAGGCTACTCTTAGCATTGCAAGAGATCCACCTAAATTTAAGATAGGTCCTATTCATGTTGAAGACTTATCATGCATATTAAGATAGGTCCTATTCATGTTGAAGACTTATCATGCATATTTTTGGGACCTAATTTACTTTCTTCTCATTCAAAACTAGGTTTCCTATGTAATTCTTAAGATATAAACAACAATTAAGTGCATAATTTTCACACATAAGTGTGCACATAAAAATATCCATTTTTAATACCAGTTTAATTCATTCATTTATGGTCTCAAGGGTTACCACCTCTATGATTTTTCCTAACCTTGATTGCGGTTAAAAATCTAATTATTATTATATGCCAATATGGTTTAAGGCTTCTTGGTCGAAAATTGCCAAACCTAGTCTAAGGTTCAATGCACACTTTTCCACATATGCTAAACTTCAAGAGGTATATTCTAAGGTCAAATACAACTCATGAAGTGCTAAGGATTCTCAAATAAAGCCTAAGGGTGACTCTTTATTTAATTACATAAATGTCAATTTATGTAATTACATAAACTTCAAGAGGTATATTCTAAGGTCAAATACAACTCATGAAGTGCTAAGGATTCTCAAATAAAGCCTAAGGGTGACTCTTTATTTAATTACATAAATGTCAATTTAATTACATAAATGTCAATTTAATTACATAAATGTCAATTTATAGCTATGGATATCAAAAGGTCATCTAAGGTTACGGCACAAGCATTATTGTCTAAATAAAATTTCTATTTTCTAGAAATTATAGAAAACCAAAGAACTATAGAATATATATATATATATATATATATATATATATATATATATATATATATATATATATATATATATATATATATATATAAAAGGGTTTATCTGCATCAAGGTTATCTTCCATTTATTAAAAGGTTATTTATTTACTACATTGAAGAGGCATATTCAATTTTAACTATATCTAGGCCAAGAGTTTATAGGTCTTAAATAAAAATTCATTTTCCTATGCTTTGCTATTCTCAGAGTGAACCACCAAAGATTTAAATAAATAGTAATTCACAAATAAAATGATTTAAGATACCAAGAAAAAGGACATGTACTTGCTTATTTTCAAAAATAAAAATTCACAAATACAATGATTTAAAACACCAAGAAAAAGGATAGGTACTTGCCTACTTTTAAAATTTTGAATTATGAGAGGTAGACCTACTTGTATAATAGCTTTGGGTTGACATTATTGCACCGTAGGTGATGTGAAAGACCTTCAATTTTCTTCAAAAAAAACTCTCTTGGAATCTCTTGATTTATGTGCCCCTTTCAAGCCTTTATGAGAGCCTAAGTCGCTAGTATGACCACGTATGTATACTACATCATGTTAAAATTACAGCAATGTGATGAGCTATGGTGGATCAAATGCTAGAATCAACATCATTAACAAAGAGATTAGATGATAATTAAGATGTGAGCAATTAACTGATAGCTTAATGTAGGCATGGATAATAAAAAACCAGCAAATTCTCATTAGGCCAATGCCTCAATTTATAGAGTTTATATCCAAGCATCTAATCCCACCGATTTCTCCTTGATTCACTCCACCTCTTTTGCTTAATTCTCTGCACCTCTCCCAGAATATCTCCACACCTCCTAAATCTTCTCATGCTACCCTTTATTCTCTCCTAGTAGATTCCTCTCACCTTTTCACAGGTTCTCTCACATTTACAAATTCTCTTTTACAGCCTCTAGCCAAGGGCTTGTTCCCGCACACACCCTATTCACTTGTATATTTCATCACCTCCCCTCAAGTGAATACTTCTAGCACACTTGGACCCTATACCAAGTTTCCCTCTTACTTGATAGTCCGCGACCAGTGCCTCAAGTCCCTAAACTCATAGTCCTTGACACACACACACACACACACACTCTCTCTCTCTCTCTCTGTGTCCAAGGCTACTACAAGTGCCCGTGACCTTGACCAGTCCCGTGACGACCAGTGCCTCAAGTCCCTAAACTCATCGTCCTTGGCACACACACACACTCTCTCTCTCTCTTTGTGTCCAAGGCTACTACAAGTGCCCGTGACCTTGACTAAAGTGCTCACACATACATCTACCACATGGCCTACATCATCGGTGACTCAGAGGTGGTTTTACTCTGTTGGGGCAGGTTACATTGGGTTGTGGGGTTTCTCTCTCTCTCTCTCTCTCTCTCTCTCTCTAAGAAAAGATGATCTGACTCCACTTCCTTAGGAGCCTCCATGAAGTTTGCCGATGTCGTTCCTTCTCCACTGGGTTTGCTGTAGCAGTCTCTTGCCATGTGTCTTGGCTTTCCATAGTTGTGGCAAGTGAAGGTCCTTCCTCCTACTCTGCCTCTTCCCCCCCCCCCCCCCACACACACACACCCAAAAAAAAGGAAAAAAGAAAAAAGAAAAAAAAAGGCACCCCACCCCTCGTCCTCGAGAGAATCCTCCTCGGGTGAAGAATGCTTTTTCTTCTCCTGCTGTTGAGTCGAGCCATTTCTTCTCTTTGCCTCTGCTCTCTTGCTCTAGTAGAGCTCCTTCTATCTCATGTAGCTTCAATTCAGGTATATTCTTTAGTGTTTCTACAATATGTTCATATTCACCTTTGTCCACACTCTTCATAAGCACTACTAGTGCCTCATCATGTTCTACCTTTTTGCCAATAGCTGCCAGTTGTTGCTTAATGCTTTTATATCTATTCAAGTGTGTGATTAAAGGTTCACTTTCTTTCATATCCAATTTGTAGAATTGAATTAATAGATTTATCTTCAAATTTTTCAAATTTTTAGCTTGTGTGCCAAATAATTTATTGAGTTCATCCCATGCATCTTTTGCCCATTGTATCCTTGTGATGTGATGAATGATTTCATCATTTAAACTGAGTGCAATAAGTCCCAATGCTTTTTCATTCCTGCTCTTCCACTCATTTTTCCCTCTCACCTATGGGCATTCCTGCTCTTCCACTCATTTTTCCCTCTCACCTATGGGCATTCATCTCTTCCCTCAACTAGCCCCCACAATTTTTTCCTCATGATGAGCAGATACATGGTTTTTGTCTGCCATGTATAAAACTGCTCCCCATTAAATTTGGCTATTTCTTGTGCCGTACTCATGATAATGTGAAGGGGGTCTTACCTCTTGATCCAATTTCAACATTCAAGGGCATTGTCTACACTTTTACAACTCAATCTGGTGTTTAGGAGATGATTACAACAGATTTGTCAGCATAAAATCACCAGGAATTACATTAAATCAAGGGTGACCAATTTGTATGGAATGGTTGGAGTATCAAACCATCTCCAAATTGCAATATGAAGTTATAAGGATCTGTATCAGATACCTAATGGTTAATTTAAACCCTCAATTGCACCAAAAATAGTGATTGGCATTGATTAATCACTAATTAGCAAATTAATCCTCTATTTTGTGTGCAGAAAACAAAGTATGCGGGGAGCCCAGATCTGAGGCCTTATAGTTCAAATGAGCTCAAATCCTTTCAAGGCCATCAATAGAAATTATTCTAGTAGAGGATTAAGCTAAGAAACACAAGATTTGACCAAACATTGAATGTTTAATCTCTGTTTCACCAAAGTCACCTCCTGCAGATTTGATGAAGAGCTTGGATCTCATTGTAGACTTGATCAAATCAAATTCTGACTTCACCAGCTTGTAGAGAACCCTTGAAAACCCCTAGGGCCAAGAGGAATTAGACCCATTGCAAAAACTGGAGGAGAACAGATGTCATTTTTCCTCAAAAGAAGATGCCTGTAGATTAGCAAAAAACGTGAGCTTCCGTAGGCAGTTTGCTGCGCTGATTCGTTTGGCTAGAGCACAATGAAGTAGCTATGTATACCTAGAAGGGCTTGCCCTAATGTTTCTCCTAGAGGGAGATCAAGCCCCTCCACTGGCTGGGGGTACAGAGGGCTAGTTGAAAATAGCTAAAAAAGTGATTATTTTCTAATTATCTACTAATCC
The DNA here is from genome assembly GCF_041138505.1 of Cibotium barometz. Taxonomy (NCBI): domain Eukaryota; kingdom Viridiplantae; phylum Streptophyta; class Polypodiopsida; order Cyatheales; family Cibotiaceae; genus Cibotium; species Cibotium barometz. The sequence continues at coordinate 14,248,299 of NC_141079.1, forward strand.
TAATTAGTTAGATAATGGGCTCAAAAAACTTGATGGATTCTAGGCTAGGCTCTGATACCATGTTAAAATTACAGCAATGTGATGAGCTATGGTAGATCAAATGCTAGAAATCAACATCATTAACAAAGAGATTAGATGATAATTAAGACATGAGATAGCTTAATGTAGGCATGGATAATCAAAAACCTTCAAATTCTCATTGGCCAATGCCTCAATTTATAGAGTTTACATCCAAGCATCTAATCCCACTGATTTCTCCTTGATTCACTCCACCTCTTTTGCTTGATTCTCTGCACCGGCGGGGGAGCATGATGGACCAGCATGATAGAGTGAGTGCGTGTGTTAAATGTGCTCTTCCTTGACCAGCTTTGGTATGATGCAGATAAATTTCAAGCCAACACTCAATTAGATTAATGAGAATAAGTGAAGTACAATTGAAGAAATAGAAAGGGCGTTACTCATTAACTGTGTAAACTGGTTTACTCATCATTAAACCAGAGTTTACATGGTTTAGGGTCAAGAGGAGTCTACACTCTAGCTCTCATGGGAGAGAACACCATAGCCAAGAAAGTTTAAAATATTAATTTTAATTAATAAAGTGATTAACCACTAATTAGTATTCATAGTTGGTATTTTTACCTCCTACCTTTATACACTACCACTTATTAGTATCCCCCATACTTGGGCTACCTCCCAAAGCACATGGCCTTGGCCCCATTATTATGTATGGCTCATAAGCACTTTTTTACAAGCCATCCCCACCCATAGGTTTCGACCTTGAAACCTTTCATCAAGTAGACAATCCACATGGGTAGGACATTAAATCATAAGTGCTTGGGTGTTAATCATTCCAAAATAACTGAATGAATGGGGATATCCAATCCAAATGTGAGAGCATCATCATACTTTGCACGGCTAAAAATGGCCTTGTAAACTTCATTATTTTCCCTCAAAATAACCCAAAACCCAATCTCCATGAAGTATACCAAGTACACATTCATCTTAATGTAAGTATTTTCCCGTGCCCAATCTTAATGTTGTGCTAGCTAAATGCTCATGTGACATCAATCCACCAAATGGGCTGTACCTCGAAATCTGTCTACATCATGCCAAATCTGGTAACAAGAAAGAGCGCATTTGACACATGTACTCACTCCATCATGCTTCCCCTTATGATCTCAATGCCCGTCTGACAATGCCACCTATAAAGCCAATAGAACTATCATATTCTCTTAAATTGCACACCTCCATCCAACCAATACCCATCGATGTCGCCAAATTATACCGTGCTCAAAGAATCATGGAGAGAGAAGCAATGCTCCACAAAGTGTGCATCATGTGAGCGATAATCACTGTTATAGAAGTGATACTCCCTAATGATAACATGCAAATCCGGGGTATTGGCCACTCAATCCACATCTAACTCCACATGGGGAGGAGCACCATAATCACAATCTAAGGGGTCGAGCAGAGGGGAGTATGTGTGTGTGCTCTAAATGTGCATATTAATACTACACATATAGTGTGTGATGCTGCTCCTCCATAAGTTGTAATCTCTTGGACCACTCACCACCTAGCTCTACTGATATATAATCATCTATCGGCATAAAATACTTATACTTATGGAGTGGGCTGATATAACAAATATGACAAGTGGGGGCAGCAAGGCATACATCCAACTAGACCATGAGAGTATAAGGCAACCTCAGCATGGCAATGTAAAAAGGATGTGTAATCTCACATAGATTGATGTAAAGAAACCCTAAATTATGCATAGTGAGTGACAAGGTAACCAAGCTGAATAATATAATAGTCTGACTCCATTAGCATCCATGTCAATGAGATGCAAAGGTGAGGCAACTCAAACAAGGAGTTAATTTAACATAAGTAATACATCCACCAAGTAAAACATCACTGCATACAGGTACGTCTCCAAGATAAAGCACAACTGAGAGGTCAAGTGCGTAAGTGACCACACACATCACCATCAGCAATACACATCATATGTCCTCCGTCAAATGTAAAAAGCCATAGAGATAATTCTGCTGACAATTGCTATAAAGCATAATCAAGAGAGGTCAAGTACAACTGAAGTTAAACGCTGAATCAAGTGCTGACTGAGAAAAGCCAAAGACTGATCTATTGACCAGGCCAAGCTGATGGATGTAGCTTGATGGTTGACTAGGCAGAATCGACGAACATAGAAGTCTATTGTCGAAACAAATGCTGATACTCAGACAACAACAACAACAACAACAACTGAAACAACAAAACTCGAAGGGGCAGATACCGAAATCCAATGTCGAAAGCCTTTGAAAGCTTGAGCTAAGTGTAGTGCTAGTGTGTGGGGTTGGCCAAAATGTACAACATCATAGAGAAAAACTGACCAATGTATAGAGTGGGAAGAAATCCTAGATCTGTGTAAAGTGAGAAGTGCAAGAGCTTATCCAAGTTTGTGGCAGTGAAAATGAATGGATGTATGGTAGATGTAAAACACCAGCAATGTACACCAAGCTTCATCGCTTTAGAGACTAATGGCGAGGAGCTAATGGCTTTATAGGCCCAGCTTTGAAAAGCCAACAAGTGGCGATGCCAATGAGAAGAGCATCAAGGCCAATGGTAGGAAGACGAGGTGGGAGGAGATGCAAATGTCAATGGTGCCGACAGTCAAGTGCATGTAGGCTCCAAAACTAAGACATTGAAACCGAGGCCATAAACCTTAGCTCTGATACCAATGTTGGATGAGCGAGCAGATGCTCTGCACACTCACACAAACACACATGCACACACAGTGGAGAAGATGGAGAGACGAAGATGGAGAGATGAAGATCGAAGCTGGAAAGTACTCAATGCATAGTGAATTATGCTCCACAACCACTAATATTTCAATCTGGATCAAGGATTGGTCTTGGATTAATGGTGTCAAATTAAAGGAAGGAAAAACTAGGGATATTTATACTTTAATGAGAAAAGGGGACACTAATGTTATGTATTGTAACAAAATATGGAATGTAAAGTGGAGTGCTTCTAGCTGAAAAAAGAGATGGCACTTGATCTAGAACTATCAAGTCCCTAGGAAATTTCAAGTCTTTATGTGGAAGGCTTGCATGTGGGCACTACCTATTGGTTATAAGCTGCATAAAAGAAACATGGCTAGTGGCATTTGCCCTAAATGCAAGTCTTCAATAGAAAGTGGCAAGCATGTGTTTTTGGAATGCCTAGCCTTAAGGAGCACTTTGTGCAAAATGACTAAGTGGATACAGAAGGGTCTGAATAAGCAAACCTTTTGGGAGGACTGGCTACTTAGGAAGTTTAATGATGAGCACAGTGGGTTGGTGTTTAACATTGTCAGAAATTGCACTCTATGGGAAATCTTGACTAGAAGAAATGAAATTGTTTTTTTGAAGGCTACATGTACAGGATTGTAGGATCTCGAGCTGATGTATAAATGTATATGCATGTGCTAGTCTGTATGTAATGTAAATAAAATTAGGTCTTTGGAGTTGGATTTGCTGATTCAGAATCTGCAGAGGAATATGCCTTGATTATTTCCTTGATTTTGGCTAAGCTTCATGCATACTCGCAAGGAAAAACATATGGATCACACTTTTGTGGCTTTTATTGAGAACCCAGTTGGCACTAGACTTACTGTTAAGGTGTGGTCAAAGCATGGGGGAATGTTGGAAAAACAGTCTCCCCGAGGCTGTACTACCGAGGCCATGATGGAGGCTTGCTTATTATTGGGATATCAGATCTCCTAAGATCAGTTTAGCTTCTTGTGTGAGGATGAAAGATGGGAATTTCTTTGTAAAATCTTGAATGAGATAAAAAAGGAGTAGATAGTTGTGTTCTTGGGGGTGATGTATGACTGATTTTGAATAGTTAATATAAATATATTACTGGTCCCAAAAAAAAAGGATGGGCACATGTAATATCACAAGCATGATATACATACCTTAATGCCAGTCGTTAATTCAATGAAAGCATGACAAGCATCAATGAAAAAGTGTGGAGACAGGTAGCATGATATACATATCTTAATGCTAGCAAAGCAAGCATGCTAAAGTACACAACGAAGGAATCTCACAATTCACGAATCTACGCTAGAGGCATATAAAAAATTTCATCCAGCATCAAAAAGAAAAGACATTAACAGGACAGAGTGCACATTTGGCCTATGCTAGGAATGAAAGAATATTCCATGTTCTTTTCTTACGAAGGTATCCTTGAGGAGAGAGCGGGAGATAATCCTCTCACAAGCTGACACGCTACCTCCACCTGTGCATTGCCCACACTGGCAGTTGAGACCTAAGCTTTTTGAAAAAATATTAATAATAATTTGATTATACTCCTCTCAGTTTGCTGAGCTTGCCTTTGCTTATTTGGAAAAAAATTGCCATTTAGTTATTGCCCAAATAATAATCAAATTGAAATTTAAAATTCTAGCTTCCTCGACCTTGCATGTTCCTGCATAAACGAAAATTTTATTTGACAAAGAAGAGTCTTTGAGCATTCTCTTAATATATATTGGGGCTTTGCTTATACCTGAGAAGAAAAAAACCCATTTGTGCATCTTAGTTACCCAACATTCTGCATGTATGTAGATGAGAGACTCTATCTTTTGAGTTTTCACCATGGACTTTAGTTTAATGATCGTAATTAAGAATGAAAGGAGAGAAGCTTAGAGAACCCATGCTGCAGATCTTGCAGTTGTATCAACTCTTCTTCTGCACTGCAAAAGTGAAAGAGAACCCTTCTTTTCCTGCATGCCTTGCTTTCTTCACAGCAAAAAATCAAGGAGAAACCTATTTTTCCCGCATTCAAAACTTGCCCTTGGATGTGTGAGTCTGTGAGAGCTTGGTGTTTTGAGGTTGTTGACAAGTGGGCTTTGCTTTGGTTGTTGATAGATCAGTATGAGGAGGAGGACAAAAGCAGCAGTTTCACTCCAAACAAATGGTGTAACTTGCTTTGATTGGAGAGAAAACAAAGAAAGAAGAACCCATTCTTCGAATACATCAAGCTTCCTTTGAGCTCATTGAGACTCGGGCTTTGTTTCGTCCTTGAAACAAAGAAAAAACCCTGCATCAACTTCAGCTCATTTGAAAGCAAGAGAGAAGAAGAAATAGAAGACCTCTTTTGCTCATTCCAGCCGTTGATCTTTTCTTTGAGCACTGACATCGAGAAAGAAAGGTTTATGAACTTGTACTCCATTTGAGCTATTTGACAATTGGGCTTTTGCTGCATGTGGTGCAGGAGAAGGATCCAACCAAAGTTCGCCTTTGCTTTTATAAAGTTTGTTCGATCGATAAAAGGAAGAGAAGAGAACTCATCTCTCAGTTTGTGCATTCGAATGCATGCAAGTTGCCCAATAAGTGAAGAAGAGAATCCATCGTGTCCAATATATATAGAATACAAGGAAACCCATTGTGGCCAGGAAGCAGAGGGAGTCCTTGTCTACAGTGTTTAGCCAATAGGAAAAGGCGGAGGAGGAGGAGGAGAAGAGAGCCCATCTGTGCATAATTTGCCCAAGAAGGAGAGAAGAAGGGAGCCCATCTGTGCATAATTTGCTCAAGAAGGAGAGAAGAAGGGAAACCATCTCCTTTGCAGAAGATTTCCAATAGGGGAAGAAGATTTGCAGATTTGAGTCATTAGGAGAGAAGAAGGTTACCCATCTGTGCAGAAGTTGTTAACCTTTATTTGCGATGTTTGCCAATAGGAGAAGAAAAGAAGGGAACCCAAGTGTACAGAATTTTCTCAATAGGAGGAGAAGATGAGTATTCATCTGTGCAGAAATTGCCAAAAAGAAGAGAACCCACCTTTGCAAGATTTTTCTTGTATAGAAGTTTGCCTTATAAGGAGGTGGGATTGCATGTGCACTTGCATTTGCATGTGATGTGGGTTTAAGCTATACAGCTCACACGGGAAGGAAATGGAGGGGCTGTTTGGGGGGGAAGTGGCAAGGACAAGCACAAGCACAAGCCAGAGTGTATTCGGTGTGGATGAGAATGTGTTTACTAGGTCTACAAGGGAGGTGGATGATGAGGAGGCCCTCAAGTGGGCTGCCTTGGAAAAGCTCCCCACCTATGACAGGCTCAGAAAGGGCATCCTCCAGAACATTGCTGATAATGGCCACGTGATCCATGAGGAAGTCGATGTCACCAAGCTCAAGTATGCAGACAGGCAGCAGCTCATTGAGAAAATACTCCATGTCACTGAAGAAGACAATGAGAGATTCCTCCTCAAGCTCAGAGAAAGGATAGACAAGTGAGCCCCTCTTCTAACTTTCTAAGAGAAAGTTCACCCTCACCAGATTACCCCATTTCTTAACATGTTAACCTACAATTAGAATTTGATTTGTCTCTTGCCTTCTAGGGTTGGGATCGACCTGCCCAAAATAGAGGTGAGATATGAAGATCTTGCTGTTGAAGCTGATGTGTATGTGGGAAGCAGGGCGCTGCCCACTCTATTCAATTTCACAGTCAACCTTGTAGAGGTAATGAATCCTTAATCATACTTGTGTCAGTAATAGGTAGGTATTTGGAGAGCTAAATCACTGTATATGTTGAACTGTTCACTCATTAGTTTTTCTGTATTAGCATTTTCTGTAGTTAATGACTTTATTTTTATA